>NW_009648241.1:784013-872951 GCF_000708025.1 Charadrius vociferus | reverse complement strand
AAGGTACCTAAACTGTAAACACCGCCCAGATTTTTTCTCCACACCACTCTTTTTTTTTAAGCTATGATGATGTTCATTAAAGAGACAAAGGTAAAACAGAGAAAATTTGCAATCGAATGAATATTTATTATGTGAAAAGGAAAACATTCATCTTCAAATCCCTTTGAAAGAAGGTATCTGCATACACAGGGAATCTGATTGCTTCTGTATTTTACTGGTGCTTAGCACTTATGGTAACATCAAGGAAGATCAGTGGCATTCTTTGCGTGGTAGTAGTAAGAAAAAGGAATAAAGGAAAAGCACGGCGATTTTGTGAAGTACTGTGACTTTCTTTCACTGAGATTTACACATTTCTTTCCCCTTGCTTACAAAATTAGGTTTTGGGACATTTGTCTGCTTGCACTGTATTAGCCACTTGGTGAAACCTGTCTGGCTATGGAGGGTAATTTGGAATGCACTAATGCAGCACTGTTTAACTCAGATGCTCTTTATAACAGAGCAGGTATTTGCCACCTGGGCTAAGGTAGTAAGTAGAAAAGCCTACAGCAGGTTGGTTTACATAGTTTTTCATTTTTATTTATAGTATTTTACTTTTCAAATGAGACAGAAAAGAACGGAAGCAAATTAAAAATACTGGTCTTGATGACTGTGAGGATGGGACTGCCTCTCTTTACCTCCCCTGCTAACAGCACAAAAGTGGGTTTGTTTTTTGTGTTTGGTGTAGCAGTACCAGGGACTCATGACTGGAGTGATTTAAGCTTCCCCACCCTGCCCGTGAGCTCTTGCTCGGGGTTACAGGCAGAAGTGATCCTAACACCAGGGGCTGCCATGGAATCAGAGCTCACTAGAAGCAAACTGGATGATAAGACATAGAAAGAAAAACAGAAGGGAATTTCAGGGTCTCAATACAGGGTTTCCTGCATAAGGAAGATGTATGGGAAACAGCTTTCCTGCCCTCCTCATAGGTCCCAATACAAGTGTCACCAGCCACATATGAGAATACAATAGAGAGTATATTTTCTGCAGTGGAGCAGAGGAGATAGGAATAATAAATTGGTTGCTTATTAAAGTTGGTGTTATATCCTTTCACTTACTTTAACTAATTAGTGTTGGGAAAAGCTCAAAAGATTCAGTTAGATGCTTCCACCCATTCCCCAAACCCTGACCAGCCCCTTAGCATTCCTTCATCTGTTCTCAGTTCCTGAACATCTCTTTTCTGCTTTTCAGTGCTTGATCTCCCCAAAAGACACTAAAACTAGGGAGTATATTACTTCTGCATTTACTTTGATGGTGATACAGCTCCTAAAGCACAGAGTAAGTGGGACTGAACTCAGAGAAGGAACTTGTGTTTGTGCGATTTCAGGATAATGAGTCATGGGCTTATGCACAAATATTCTCAGTGCCCTGTTGTTCTTTCTATCACTGGCTGCTAGCATCACTGTACTTAATTTACTGTACAGTCAAACTAGGAATCATGCAGATTAAAAACTATTGCTTTCAAGTCTTGATATCCCCCTCATTTCCTGTCAGCCTGCTGATATAACTGATCCAGAAGGCACTTTTCATTAAGAGCTACAGTAAGAAAATCTCTTAACGCTGGATTTGAATTTTTGTGGTAAACACTGGATTGGGTAACCTCCCTAACCTGCCACCCAGCAGGGAAAATACACTGTGGTTGTGTCTTAGCAGATGTCTGGTGACAAATATCACTCATCTTTGTGGCAATCTTCCTGTGTCAGCCTTCTTGAGACCAGAGAAGAGATTAGGATTTACAACAAAACACTTTTTCAATCTACTTTGTAGACAGACTTCCACATAGGTCCTTCCAAACATTCCTTTATTCAGCTGTCAATTGCTTTTAAGTAATTTTAAAAAGTAATGATAAGGATTTGTCTCTCCCTTCCCCTTCTTATGGTGACTTTAAGCAAAGCCTGAAAAACCTTGATTTGAGTAAACAGATCAGGTTTTAAAATGTGTAGCTAGAACAGACATTTTTATTGTGATCTTGAAGAAGTTATTTGTAAAAAGAATATAAAGATTGTCAGAGAAACCTCTACCAATGGCTTCTTGAGGACTTTTCAATCTGGTTCCCCATTTCTGCTGAAGTTAATTGAAAAGAGATTTCAGGACTTTACTTCTATCTTTTCATTAGACACTACTAAATTTGGCATTCCTAGCTTGAGGGCCTTTCTTCATTATTTATAGATCTGGTAGTCTTGCAGAGACTGGATGAATGGACTTCCATAAGTATAACTCTTTCATTCCCACCATCCCCTTTTCAAGCTACATTATAGAATTTTGTATTTCAGAAAGGACACGTAAATGTAAAGTGCCAGAATCTCAGTAGGGGAAAATGAAAGTAATTCCGTATTGTATTCATAGGCCTTATTATCAATGTTATGAATCTTGTGTTTATTCTGTGTATAGTAAGCACAAAGAAAAAGCACAGCATTTCAAAACTGAATGGTCATGTTTTACAGTTTAACATTCACCAATGTGAAAAACAGTTTATGGTATGAAGTTATGGAAAATGAGGTTCTTATTTTCAAAGATTTTTGGCTTCATTCCTAACCAGTGCAAATAATGTTTCTTTTGAATTTAGTGATTTTTTTCTATGAGGTTCTTATCTTTTAACCTCATCAGCTACCACTTCTGAGATAATGGTAAGACAAAAAGAACTTGCTTGATTTCAAATATACTTCTTATTGCATGGGACACATCTGACTGTGTGCTGCCTGTCTTATTTAGCAAAGTAAAGCTTACAACTCTTTACAATGCATCACAAATAATTAAAATATTACTAGTGAGCGTTAGTAAAATAGCCTATTTTTTATGAAAGCAAAACCCTAAAGTAATACTGGTGGTGCTCATATAACTTCACAGAATTTCTTTTTTTTTTCTCTCTTTTTTTTTTTTTCTTTTTCTTCCAGTAATCCTCTTTATGGGTTTAAAGAAAAAAAGATAATATCAAGGTCTTTGGTGGCTCTAGGACATTGATTGCCAAACCTAACCATTCTTCCAAATATCAGTAAACTACGAGCAGCAGACTGCTGTGAGCTATTTTTCAGCCAAAAGGATTAGATTTGTCTCTTAGACGGGTCTGACATCTAATATAGATTTCCAATGGGTTGAGTTTCACCAGTCATAGTTGTGACTTTGTGAGAAGACTTGCAGCTTTCTGAGGGTGGAGTATGGCCCCTGCTGGGGAACTGAAGCATGCATCTCAAGCCCTGGCACAGTAAATCTTCCATATTACCAGTTTTTAAGAAAGCTTCAGTTGAGCTGTGGGGAGATACCCATGTGGTCAAATCTTCAGGGACAGTTTCTGTTACTGCTACACAGCGGAGTGGCTTCTGGATTCAAATAATAAGTCTTCTATGGTTATTTAGAGCTTTCAAAGAAGTAAGAAGAAAAAAAAAATCAGAAAAAAATAAAGCTTTACATCCTAGACAGTTACGTGGTTTTAGCCTTTGTTCCAGAGACACACTAAGAAGACATACTGTCTCAGATACTTGCCTTCAGAAGCACAGAAAAAGGGCTGTAAAATAATTAAGAGAAAGTAACAAGCTGCACTTGTTAATGAAATTCAATTTTGATTTATTTTCATAAAACTACCAGCATTATTTATGTAAACAATACAAACTTCATCTGCTATTTAGCTTTGTGTGAGATTTTCCATATCACTGAGGTTTAGGGAATATCACTTAGGGAGAAAAGCAATTTTAAGGTTATGATGTGAGTGACAAAGACATTAATCTGACAAGATATGCTCAAGAGACTCAAGATGTAATTGTAGAATTCTTTTTGGCTCTCTCACCCATAATTTCATGGAGCTCAGTGTAATTAACACACTTCATAGGATTTAAGTAACATTTGTTGCTTCTCCATCAGAATGCAAATTTGAGAATGATATGGATCTGTACAGGAGACATCAACAACTGTTCCCTAGGTAATAACTTGTGCATTGTTTCCCACTGCAAAAAATAAGGGGGGGGACGGGAAGGTGACAGAGAAAGCATCACTCAGGTTTTATTAGGAAGTTAACATATGTTTTATAGCTGCTGCAAATGCAGAAACCAGACATGTCATAAAATTAACAAAAAATAAATGGTTTATTGTCAGCGTGAAAATTTTAGGTCTCATTTTCTTAAAAACTATATGAAATAATGAAATCTGCAGACTGTGCATGTGTGTGGGTGCCCATGTGTGTATAAATGGGTGTGCAATCAGTTAACAAAAAAAAATCAATAGGTCAGAAGCACCCAGCAATTCTTAACCAGGAAGAAACCATTATAACAAAAGAGAGTCAGTAATTATAGATGTTCATGTGTGTGCATGTGTGCAGGCATTTACAGTACAGAAATACATTTGAGCATTCAAACAAGAGGTGGCAGATCCCTGGAAATATCCAAGGTCAGGTTGGACAGGGCTCTGAGCAACCTGATCTAGTTGAAGATGTCCCTGCTCATTGCAGGGGGGTTTGGACTAGATGACCTTTGAATGTACCTTCCAACACAAACTTTTCTATGATTCTGTGATTCTAAATCAAGACTCTTTTTTCTTCTCTAATATATCAATGTACAATAAAAGAACAGAGTAGAAGACTGTTTATTTCCCTGTCCTACATTCCAACTCAGAAGACAAAAGACTAACCCAAATCTATACCATGTAAAGAGAGATCAAGTGGTCTCAATTACCTATGTTTACCAGGAAATTGAAAAAATAAAAATAAATCTCATGCAGCCTATTAGAAAAGACAGAGCAAATTATGCAAATAATTAATTAACCACCGCTATATTTCTCTAGAAATAGCCCTCTGAGATTGGAAGGAATATCTAGATTTTAGACTCCTTTTACTTAATCATATTTGAGTACAAAGTGAATAAACGCACAAATGCATACAGAACATATAAGTTGAATAAATGAAGTGGGGCGTACAGTACACATTAGTTTATTAATGCTGCAGATTTTCCTTGATGTCCTTCAGGCACATTATTAGCTGCCTTGAAGACGATCAGATTTATCCTCATCTGCTCTTATTTTTTTCCCAACAGATGAAATAAATATATAAATAAATAACCCTGTACAATGGAAGTTTTCCTTAATGCATTTGGCATTGGCAGAACACTAATCTGAGAAAACTCTTAAACTGTCAACATGACAGAATGGGAGATTCAACTAATTTATCCCATAAGTCTCTTATTTCTATTCAACCAGAACTGAAATGTTTTTGGGTTTTTTTTAGGATGAATTAAAGTTGTTACTACTCTTTTATGTTTGTAGTTCAAAACAAATTATAAGAAAACCTGAATTGTTAAGCTGGCTAAAACTGCATACGAAATCAAATCAAAGTCTTATTATCATACAAGGTAAAAAAAAAAGAAAAAGTTATAGATCCCAGAGTGCCATTGGTGCTTCTGATTTCTTAAGTTCTACCATATATTTATGTCTACAGAAAACTTGATATACCTCCTTAGAAAGAATAAGAAATGAACTTTAATTTTTTTTAAAAAAGGTTTCTTGTTCACAGGCATATGGAGGCAGTCAGATGAGCAGTGAAGCATCACTGCTGACATGAGCCCAGAAATAAGCAGGAGAGGCAGACTAAAAGAGACTCAAGATATGGGTTTATCCCAATGGGAGACACATGACACATATGCACTGTAAATAAAAATACTCTGTTCTCAGTCCAGCCTGATTTTCATTTATCAGACTAAGAGGGAACACTTTTTAGTGCCTCTTTCCTGACGCTGTATTTATGCCTAGGAAGATTCTTGCTCACAACCTTTTCGTGGGCACTGTGACTGTCTGCCTCTAACCTCCTTCCCACCCTACTCTGAATCTTATCTAAAAGTGAAATTATAGTAATTAATTTATCACACATGCAGTTCAGCTTGTTGGCTACAGCTAGATCCATGCAGCGTGTTCCTACTGCAATACTAAAAACCTCATCTCAGTAGATTTTCAGGCCAAGGGTTGTATTGTGCATCTATTTTGTGTATTAGTGGTCTGCTATATCATGTGAAATCACCTATTGCTAGGCACTCAGCGTAGATAATTCGGAGAAATGTAATTTAATTGTGAGACACTTAGAAGATGGTATCTAGAATTTAAAGCCTAGCCATGTCTTCATAACCTTCTGCAACCCACTCCTGAAGCTCTAAACGGCTCAATTTTCATTTGCACATTTATATGGCTTTCTGACACCTGCTACCCAATAACCGATGCCATAAGCAATTCATTCTTAATCTATGTAACTAAAACAGTGATTTCAACGTCCTTAGTTTAATGCGTTGTTTTGTCAAAACAACACTGTTCTATCTTTTTTGAAGAGCCTAAGAAATGGCAATAATTGTGTTCATATGAAACAAATGTTGTGCAGCTAGGTATTCTGGCAGTTGAGGGAGCAAAATCTTCATGAAATACACAATTTAAGTGTGTTTAAATGTATGATGTAGTTTAAAATAGATAAGGTTTTAAATTATTTTCTTTATAAAAGATCTGTTCTAAGAAGCTCAGTTTGTCACTTCTTTTCTCAAATAGAATATGTATTTTTTAAGTTCTTATTCTGCAGCAACAGTATTTTTCTAGTAGACAACCTGGTTTATTATTCCTAAAATGTATGCACATTAAGTTTCTGTGTCTGCTTGCCCTAGAATTAAAATGGCACAGCTGCTACTTTAAAAAGTTATAAATAAGAAGTTTTATCAAAACAAAACCCAGATCCCCCAGAAATATTAACGCATTTTTCTTGTTTATACCAGAAAAAAGTTAAGGCAAGGTACCTAGTCTTACTTTGTGCTTCAAGCTAAAATCAGTGGTTCTTCTACAAATGGAGAACCAAATTCCAGTATCAGCAGCCCTTAGTCCTGGGTCAATAGTCATTCTCTAAGCCCTAACACCATTTCGTAGATTCACAAATATGCTGCCAGGCGTGAACTTGCTGATTTAAACTCTTTTAGTTGTGTTTGAGAACAGAAGTGATGTCTAAGCTATCCAGGACTCAAATTACACAGAACTTTACAGGGTCAGTATTAACCACCTCCAACTATGGTCTGAAATTAATAGGAAGTTCATGGGACTGAAACTGTTTCTTTTGTCTCGCTCTGTCAAGACAACGCGTTGGTAACTTTTGCATCTACTGTGGCCAGTCTTCACGCCAGTCCTAAAAATCCATTAGTGGGAATACTGCATGTTGTGCAATTTGCACAGTGGGATTTTTAGATACATTCAAGGCTGCTCCAAATCCAAGTTTTTTGAATCTGATAGATGTTTTATTACCCCTTAAAATTCTTTGGAAGATTCTTCCTGGCATTTTATGTGTAGTGGTCTTTTAAATTCCATGCAAGTCATCAGTTTCACTTGTATAAATGAAAATATGACACTCTACTAAGTATAAATCAGTTGGAGATGACTGATGCATAAGTGACGAAGTCATATCTCTTGTATTAAAAAACATGGATTTTCCCATTGAGGAAAAGCTGGCATCCCATTAACAGAAGCTACAAGTATTGCAGCAAGAAAATCTGAATAACTCAGAACTTATTCACCATTTCAATGGTTGGGAATTGGGCACACATTGCTCATAGCAAGGTTCATGTACTGTTGAGGTCCCTGGAATGCTCTTACCTTGCATGTGCCCCTTGAAAGGTTGAAATATTCCCCTTGAGTACACCTCCTGAAAAAATGAAAACACTTCTCCCAACACATGAAACGGACTTTGAGCCGACTCAGCACCACACCAGAACTTCCCAGTTCCTTTTTTAGGGTTGTCTCATCTTGAGAGAATGAAAGCCGCTTTGGACTTCCAGTCTGCGGAGACCAGTATGAACTCACTGGAAGTCTTTCACTACTCATGAAATTGTCTCAGAAGCAAAAAATAAGCTGCTAAAAGTAAATATTAACATCTTATTATCAGCTCATTTCCCATAGCCCACCTTTGTACCATGATTCTGGGGATGTTCTTCTCTGGCAGTCTGAGATTGGTTTATTATTTTTTTGTCAGACAAGAATGTCTTGGAAATGAGCTGGATCACAAAGAGTTCAGGTTTTCCTCAATATATTTAATTCCATAAAGTAAAAAGAAGGATTCATCATCTCATACAAATGCATGATAAACTTCATCCAATTGGATTTACTTATTTCTGCCTAGTTGACATTATTCATTGTGTTAAGCTTGCATTTACCTTCTAATTGTGCTTATGTTGCCCACAGCAACTAAAGCTTTAAAACAGGTTTCATCAGGCAAGAAAACTAAAGCAAGTAATTGTTCCTAAAATCTTTTCTGTTTAAGTCTAGTTAAAACTTGATTTTTTCCTGGGTCAGTGGCCTAAGAAGTAGTAGTAATTGGCTTATTACTATGTAGTATTTGTAAGCATCGACAGTAAACCTGCTTATGCACAGTTATGTTATGCCTACAGGGCAGAAGCATCATTTATCTGAGTTGTGTGTGGTTTCATAATGATTATTGAATCACTCCTTAGGTTCTTTATATACTTGTTCAAGTCATGCTGGGAAGCATGCAAGAACTGATTATATATATGCTTATATTTATATTTATGATTATATTTGTGTTTATATTTATATTTTTTTATATTTACATTAATATTGCAATCTGTATTCATATTTATATCTCTATTTATATACATCTACATACTGTCTGAAGTCCAACCCAAAAGCTTTGGTGTAGAAAATTATACGCCTCAAATAAAGAACTTTGGTCAAGTCTGTACATACCTTAAACCAAGTTAACACATCAACTTCTTCAGTACAATACTGATTTACACTGCCTGAACAGCTGACTCCACATGTTGAAAGAATGGCCATTTTTTAACATCCTGGTGTTACAGAAGCAGAAGATTGGAAAAGAGTGGATCTTCTGGATTGGGTCAGAGGTCCAAACCCAGTGACAAATGCTGGCTACTTAAGGTAATAATAAAATGTTTAAAATTATGTAAAAATAGACCAAACACAGGGTAGCATACTCCTCAGGATACTTTTCCAGTTTTGTGTGTCTTAGGGGAATTCCTAAACTAGAGCTTATATCTCAGTGTTTAACAGCCCTTCGTAAGTTTTCATTTATTTGTCTAATTGGTTTTTGAACGCACTTAAAATTATCTATCCTGTGATGGTGACTCCCAAAGTTTAGTCATATGTTAAAAAACAACAGAAAAAAAAATGTTCTAAACCTATTACCTTTATTACCTTACAATTTTGTCTGATGGCTCTGATTATCATTTTGTTTTGTACAAGAGTGTCACGTTCTGTTTTTCTTCCCCAATAATTCTTAGGGATTTGTGTTTGGTTGGTTGGTTGGTTTGGTTTTGATTGTCAGTGAACACTGACGTAACATTTCCATAGGTGTATCCACAGTAGCTGTGAATATCTTTTCTGGGTTAACAATGTCTAGTTTAGATCCTTTCACTGTTCATAGACAGTGAGACTTTCCATTTGTCTTTTTCCCCATGTGCATAGCTTTGTATGTGTTGCCTCTGCCTCTTTATCATCCAGTTCATACTGCCAGGAGCTTTTGCAACCTTTCACAAAGAGTGAGACTTTCCTCATTAAAACTGATCATTTACTCCTTCTATTGTTATTAATTTCTTGTCCTTCAGGTATTTATAAATCCACAGGTGGAGGTTTCTTTTTATAATCCAAGACAATTTTACTTATTTAAGGTCCTTATATAGAGGACCTTGTCGGAAGTTTTTTGAAAATCCAGGCACAGATACAGATCAACCTTGCCTGTATGTTCATTTATTCTTCCTAAGGAATTTAAAAAAAACAAACAAACAAACAACAAACCAACAGAATTTTCTCTACAAAATGTATTTTTATTCCTCCCTGTTTTATTGTATTTATCTATGCATCTATGAATCCTATTCTACCAATCTACCTGTAAAGAATCAGACATAAAACTTCTTAGTTTTCTGCATCTTCCCCAAATCTCCCCTGTCAAATTTATCTAAGGATCCTCTTAAAAAAAGGGCATAAAAATCACTAACCTCTATTCTTCTTATACAGAAGCTGACATAAGCAGTAGTATAAGATCTATGAACAAATGACAAGGTCATATTTGAGTTATTTAAGTACCCCTGGGTGTATATCATCTTGTCTTGGCAATTTGTTACTATTCATTTATCTATTTGGTCTAAAATAACTCCTATTGACACTTTAATTTAAGATAGTTCCCACAGTTCATCCTTCGCAAAGAAAACAGGCACTGTGGGAACCTTCCTAAACTCTTCAGTGGTGAGTATCAATGTGAAGAACTCATTTAATTTTTCTACTGTGGTCTTATCTCCTTTGAGTTCTTCTATTACACCTCCATCATCTATCAGCTCTGCAGACTCTCTGGCAGACATTATGCTTCTGATGGGTTAGAAAGAAGGCTTATTATGAGTTTTCATGCCTTTCACAAGCTTGTCCTCTAAACTTGTTTTTGTTCTTATCTTGATTCTACCTTAAACTTTTCAGAGCTCATGATATTCAGATCTTTCTTACATGGATATAAATTCCACTTTCTAATTTACAGAATTTCTTTATTCTGCTATTTATCAATACCATAATTTTGTTGATCACCATGAACTGTACAGAATTTCCATAATACTTTCAATAATTTTATCCTTTAAGATTCTCCTTTAAATTTCTTGGGTGTTTTTCTAGTATTGCTAATTTTTATAGAGTTTCTCCTTGTTTATACGTGTACGCTTGTGTAGGTGCGTGATCTTTTTTTTCATTCCTATAGGGAAGAGGAATTTAAATGTACTATAGTCAGGATTTCAGAATGGCTTTTCAGTAGTAAAAATTTCAGTAAGTTCTTATGCTCTGTTCAGAATTATATAAAAAATAGCTGCTCCAAGAGGCAATCATTATAGCATCTAAAATTAGTTTTTAGAACATGTCCCAAAATTACTTTTTACCAATCTTCATGGGAGTAATTGAGTTGTTCATTATTACTGAGTTTTCTGCCATTGTAATCTCTCTCATCTCCCTTAGCATGTCCCAGTCAATATACCTATCCTATTCAGGTGATTAATAACACAACCTTCCCACAATATTCTCTCTATTTAGACAAAAAGTATTCAAATCAGAGGGAATGTTTCTTGTTGATACAGTTAATTTGGTTACCTTGTTTGATTTTAACTGCACCTATACCACTAAACAACTTTGGGCTTCAAGTCAGGATATGCAGAGAGGACTGTGACCACATTGTTTAAAGTTAGTCCTGTTTAGAGAAAAATGCGTATGTTTATAAGGTTTACAACTTGTCCAAGGTCTCTTCTGGTCCCGTTGTTCTCATGTGACTTAAAGGGAGGGTGCCAGGGGGATGGGAACAGTCTTTTTTCAGTGGTGCCCAGGGATAGGACAAGAGGTAACAGGCACAAACTTGAACATAGGAAGTTCCATGTTAACATGAGGAGGAACTTCTTTACCTTGAGGGTAGTGGAGCACTGGAACAGGCTGCCCAGAGAGGTTGTGAAGTCTCCCACTCTGGAGACATTCAAAACCCTCCTGGGTGCCGTCTTGTGCAACCTGTTGTAGGTGACCCTGCTCTGTCGGGGGGGTTGGACTAGATGATCTCCAGAGGTCCCTTCCAACCCTGACCATTCTGTGATTCCGTGATTCTGTGATTCTGGTCTTAAGATGTAATTTGTATTTTTGTGCATGATTATTCAGTTCAAATTACCTAAGAAATTGTGACGGCTATGCTGCAATACATCAGAATGTGGGTTGAAAGACAACATAGTATGGGTGGACACATCAGGGTATGCCTGGAGAGCAAATGTATTCTCAAACACTTGAATTTAATCTAAATCCGGAGGCTGTGGTTCATTTCACTTGAAAAAACAGCTGGGTAGTTGACACTGTACATGAAGAGCACATAAAACTTTCAGTGAGCTTCAGAGATAGGAGGTTGTACGTAGCAAATACATCTCTGTATCTCTGTAACTTAAGGTGTAGTAACACCCACTTGCCTACACAATCTGACCTATTGCTCCTATTGAATTTGTAAACTGATATTGCAGTATCTCACAAAGTATCTTCACTTCTATAGGGCTTTTTATATGTTTATTAATTCTGAATTTGAAAGAAGAACATATATATTTGATTAAGACATGACTGGTCATTTTTAAAGTGTCCTGACTAAATACGACTTCATTTAACTGGGGTTCTTCACCATTTCTTACCTATATCTTATGTATAAATAGACACACACTCACCCCAAATACTCCCCCCACAAATCACCATGTTTTATTGTAAAGAACTAATCTAATTGAACTCACCATAAGATAAATTTTCAAGAACGAATTCCAAACTTATCAACTTTTTCCACATAGACTTACCAGAGGCCACCATAAAAATTGTGGCAAACGACTGCAACTTGAACCCTGTGTTTCCAGGTGTTCTTGCAGCTGGTCTTAATATGCTCTTTGTTATTTGTTATTTGCCTTTTCTTTCCAGCATAGTTTGCCATACTAGTACTAGAATATAATATTTTCAGTATAAAGGTGATCTTTGCTATGTGTCTAAGAATAGGATTGTTCCAATGGGAAACTTTAGCTGCTCATTAACAATTGGAGGTTCTCCCAGAGACATGAATAGCTACTTCACTGACATGCAGAAGCAGCTAAAAGAGTTTCAGATAACAGGTAGGTGTTGATTCTGACCTAGAAATCCTTAAATGATTTTGTGCCTTGTTACCTGAGCAACCAGCTTTCTCCTGTTGTGTCTTCACCATTAGAAACAGCTTAAGAGCTCTGCTTCACACATGCTAAATTCACAGGGTGATAAGGCATTAGTGCCCAGTCTTCAGACACACATATCAAAACATACTTTCTAAGTATTTCACTAACACTTAGATTTCCATTCTGGATATTCAAGTAATACGCAGAAAATTAATTTAATTTCTAACCTCTTTGAAGCTTATGGGATTCACTTGGAAAAATGTAGGAAGGCTATATGTAAAGATCATTGATCAATTTTGTTTCAAAAGATTGTCTTCCCTTCTGTAAAACAAAAAAAAAACAATCTTTTTTTTTTTTTTTCCTTTTTGGTATACTATCTAAGATGTGGGAAGTATACAAAAATAAACACTCAGATAGAGTTTGAAAATGTATGTGAATCTGGTTTCTCATATTGGCTGGGAAATTTGGTTTAAAAGAAATACAACCTGAAATTAGTTATTGTGCTGCACTGGATAGAAAGAAATGAGATAAACTGGTCTTATTTTTAAGTACAAAAAGGGTTGGTTGTTTTTTTTTTTCTCATATTGGCAGTCAGCACTGTCAAAGTAATTTTTGTCTGGGAGAAATGCTTTTGCTGCATAGCATCCAATGAGATTGGACATAGTAGCAAGGATGCGGCAGCAGCTAACACATACTTGCACGCATTTCCTTTGGCTCTATGAAATTTAGAGTGTTTACAGGACCTGCATGTGTCTCCATATGCTTTTATTCAGTAGGCATTTTCCTTTTTTTTTTTTTTTTTTTTTTTAACTTTGCAGATCTTGGTTCTATATCTGTGACCAATTGTAAGTATACAGGAGAGATAAGTTTTTAATGGAATAAAACCGCCTGCACACAGAAAAGGAGCAATCCTTACATTAGCTTACTTGAGAAAAGGTAAGATTTTCACTTAAATTATTACAACTAATTCTGCAGTGATGTACACTAAAGAGACAATATTGGAACCTGAAGAACAACTGGCAGAAAAGCCCCAAACTGCTTCACTCACATCTGACTTCTGCACATCTCCTCATTTACTGACTTGGTAACAAAGACACTTCACTTCTAAGGCTGTGAAAATGTTTCTACATGAGTTATCATTAGAAGATTACACTGTCATCTTCCTCTTACTAAAACTGTATGATTGAGAACAGAGAGGAACATTCCTGCACTTTTTTATATAGCTGGTAAAAGATGGTTCTGAAGACATACTGCTGTAGAGCTAAATAATTTAAAATAAAATTAATGACTAAAGTGAATAAGGCTGGGAAAATAAACTGTAAATGTAGACTTACTGAAAAACACACCTTAAAAAGTGAAACATAGTATCACCCAAAATTATATTAGGAGGTGCCCTGCTAGCAGCCTATTTTGTAAGACAATCTAAAACAGACAAATTCTGTTTTTTCTCCAAAACTAGAAGGTTTGGGGTGTTGTTCATTTGTTTTCTTTGTTTGTTTGTTTTTAAATGAACTAACTCTGGACTAATTATTCAGTATTAACAATTCTGGCTGACAGCTGTTTAGAATTTTAAGATTTGTGTCTGACAGAGAATTTTTCTTGTTAATATCCCTACCTGTTGTACTGCATCTCCTCAAATGGCCAGTGCTTTAAGAAAATGTTATGGGGAGAAGCATCAGAAGGGATCTAGTCCAGCTTATAGGTTTACTTCAAAAATAGATTTTGGAACATGTTGGTATAAATATTTACCTTCTGCGAGCCCCCAGGACAGCCTGTGGTAAATATAAAGACTTTGAATCTTGCTTCTTTGCAGCATTTTGATATTTTTCCATTCTTTCCAGTCCTTTTTTTTTTTTTTTTTTTCTAATATACTATTTCCTTTGTCCCTTTATTTTTTCCCTACTTCCTTCTACTCTTTTTTTTTTTTATTTTTTTTCTCTTTTTTCTTCTTTCTTCATTGCAAGGCCTGCTTCTCTATCATTCACAGAGCATTTAATCTTCTACCATACCTCTTTCCTAGCTCAGAATAACATTGTCACTTAATCATCTGCGCACAAGTACGTAGGCTCACAGTTTTTCCTCTCTCTTTCCTTCTTATCCACCAACACTGGCTCTAAAAAAATACAGTTAAAAGAACTTTGTGAAAGTTAAAATATCTGTTCCCTCCTCATCCACTTTGCAAAAAGTAAAAAAAAAGGGAAAAAAAATATGATTTGCTGCTTTGTCTTCCTCACAAACTGTTTACAAAGATCTATGCTGTCTATAGGAAGAGAATACAAGGTTTAAGCACCTAACGTAGATGTCTCAGGTAGCTGAAGATGAGTGAGCATTATCTGGCCCACATATGCCAACATTTGCACTGTAGCAGAAATACCCACAAATCACTTGCTAATTCCGAAATGATCGACTCTTAACATCAATGGGGCTCTAATTCTCCATCCTGTAAGAGAAGGATGATGATATTACTTCCTTAACCTAGCATGTCTGTTCAGACATCTGCTGCTTAGGTGGCAAATCATATTACCTCCTATCAGTATTTATTCAGGAAAGAAACCTTCTGAAATCACTACTGCTCCTCAGGGGGCAATTACTGTCTGGTGTTTAAAATTCCTGTGTATCTCTGCAACCCTTTGAGTGTGTATGGAACTGATAAAAGCATACTGCACTTGGCCTTCCACAAACTTAGTGTTAGTTGTTTTTTGCATCTCTGCAGTATATCTATAGGCTAGGTCTTTTCCTGCGATACCCTTCCAGGCCATGGAGATTGTGGCATTGGTAAAGTTACGCATGTACAATTGAACACCAAAAATGTAATTGTATGTAACTGGAGTAAATTTATATACTTGAAGAGCTGGCACACTGAAGAACTGATTTGTATGTAATTGATAAATTTTTATAACTGAAGCTTTGTATATTGTTTTGCTTGATATTTATTCTAATATTTTTCTGTCGATTTAGCCCATTAATTTTTATTTTATCTTTTAGAATTAATGACAATAAATGTCCCCTATATTTCTTTATATAGTTTTACGTAATACTTGTTTTTTCCGCTGATTTTTTTTTCTTTTTACTTATTTATTTTTTTTAAAGTGTAACCCAAATGCAATACTTTTCTGGAGCTTGATCACTATGAAGCAGTTAATTGTCACTTCATAGTGACAATTAATCAAGTGATTAATTGTCTAATTACTTGCTTATTGTACATACAGTATTACTTTGCAATATTAATGGGTTTGCAATGTTATCAGGCAGGTTACTTATATTCGGTTAATCATGGGCTGGGCCTGCCTTTGTGCTGGTACTGTTGACCCAATATATAATTTTTACTTTTTTCTATGATTTTTCTTCCTAAAGTAATTTAAATTTGACATAACTAAAGATTAAAATAGACCATTTCAGATTTTTTGGAACCCATCCACATTCCTAACAGCATTAATTATACACACTATAAACTCATCAGGTCAGAAAAACAAGTGCATCTGTACTGTGCATTCTGCCCCAGAAGACTCTCAGAAGGGCAAGAGTGGAAGAAGTAGATACCCATCTGGTTACATTCCAGGATCTACTACAGTGTGAATCTTATAGCTTCCCAAAAAGCCCTTTGAGTTGCTGATCCAACCCAAAATTTTTTGTGTGAAATATTCTTGAGTAGTATGGAAGATTCTCATGTGGGGAAGTGAACCATCCTAACTTAACCAGGACAGGGAAAATCAGCTTTCCTTCTTATGACATTGCTGACGATTCAGAGTGGATAAAGCTTGTGCTATTTTCTGTTTTGTGTTAAAAGCTTTGTAGCGCTATTTATAAGTATCTAAGGAAATATAACTTGTTATTATTTTATGTCTTCTACTTTTTTGATTAGCATGCTTTCTACTTTATTTTCCAAGCACACAGTGAAAATATTAAGTAGAATTGGGCTCATGACCCAGAACAGACCTCTGCAGGCCACACTTGATACTTCTTCCTAACCTGACACTGAACCATTAATAATTGCTCTGTGGGTTGGGGTTTTTTTTTGTTGTTGTTGCTTTTTTTTCTTCTCTCCAGCATTGTATTTATTTAGCAGTGATTGCATTTAATCAAAATTTCTCTAGTTTCCTTATGAGAATGTCATGTGGAACTGTATCAAATTCTTTATTAAAATCAAGACATAGTATGTCCACAGTATTTCCTTTATCCACTAAGCTTGTTATCCTATCAGTGAAAGAAATGAGGTTAGTTCAGCATGATTTGTTTTTGATGAGCCCATGTTGCCTACTATTTACAAGTTATTTTCCTCCAGGTGCTTGCAAATTATCTGCTTTATTAATTGTTCTAGCATTTTATCATGTATTGAGTTTATACTTATCAGTCAGTGAGGTTTTATCAAAAAGCATGATGATAACTGCCCATCTTGAACATATTGTAAATAGGGATTTATAAAAATGCTCTGCTGTTTAATTCTTTATCTAGATTAAGAGGGTTTCCTTTACTTTCAATATTAGAGGTGATTTTAGACTAAAAGGATATTTTTTACCAATATGTAATAATGTAATAAAATAACATCTGTCACAGAAAAGAACACTAAGTTAAATCTTACTGTAATACCTTGACTCCACCACACACCGTCCGCACGAGGACCTGTCTTCATGTCAGCTACTATTTCATTGCCCTACCCTTTTGCTGAAGTCTTCTGCGACACCTGAGCTATGACCCACAGAAATTGCTATCAGACATCAGAGTATTCATCAGGGAAATCACCGATGTTTAAGGCCTATAGTAGATACCTACTTCAGCCTGAGATGAATTGTGCCCTAGAATGCTCTACATCGATTATGAAGGGACCCAGCCTGACCTAGTCAGATATGAACATGTACCTTTGTTCTCTTTCTGAATTTCTAGTTGCTCTTCTCAAAAGTTGAATGAACTTTCACATAGGGAGATTTCTCCTGTGCAACTCAGACGAGACAGAGAGTTAGCTTTGCAGCTGTGTTTTTCTCCTTCACTGATTCCAGAATATTGGGAACCCAGATGTGTAATGGATGCACCCCTTGTTGGCAGTCAGATGGAATGCTGTAGTTTCTATCAGTAATCAAAAATCCATTATTAAAGGGAACTGGGATTATTTGCTTAATTCCACTGTTATCAGCTGCTTGATGAGAACTCTAGGTCCTGATTTAAGTAACATTTAATTAGCACTGTTGCAGGGAGGTAAAACATTTCCAAAGTAAATTAAATTACATCTGTTCAAGCTACCAGTGATTTTGGCTTTGTCTAGGTTTTTTTAGTATAATCAGTCAAAGCTGGTTTTAACCGTCAGAATGACAAGAAATGTTTCTGTACTATTGTTAAAATACAGTGATGTTTTCACTCCTCCCACTAGTTATTTAGCAAGATTTGATAAACAAAACCTTGCTCTCTCTTAATCCAAAGAATCCTTTGTAAGAACCACGGAGGAAAAGTGCTAAAAGCAGAGATCTTCAATCTGTTGGCCTACAAAGGCTTTAGGAAGAAATATGAAAAAAGAAGTATGGTATTGTGCCCATTAGAAAACCAAGGCATTGATTTAGTGTAGTAAAAAGAGCCTCAGCATTTTGCAAGCAAGACCTGACAAGGTGGTGAAAAATCTAGGGCTTGAGGATGAAATATTAATAGAAAACTGTATTTATTTACACATTTTCAGGCAAAAAAAAAAGGCACACTTTTTTTTTTTTTCTTTCTTTCTTTTATTTCTTGCCCCCCTGCCCCAGAACAAGCAGACGAGACCAATGGTAAGAAACACCTCTGTTAGATTTTAAGGCAGCTAACCTCAGCTAATATGACCAGGCTGTCATATTCTTCATACCGTGAGAGAAATATTCTTCATGTGGTGATGCCCTTGCTAAGAAATTTTAGTCAGTGTTTCAATGATGAAGTACACATACAGTACATAGAAATATTTGGGAAGTATCTAACAATACCTTGTTGAGCGAGTGGGAAGTAAAGATGCATACTTAACAAAAATGTAAACACCTCTTCCTGGAAAACACAAAAGAGCACACTAATCTTCACCTTCCAAATACCTAATCCCCTTTCTAAAACAAGAAGTCATTATAGCTTCCCAACTAACTGGTTTATACAGGGGTTATAGTTTTCTCTTTTTTTTGGTGTAGTTTTTTTTTTGTTTGTTTGTTTTGGTTTTGTTTTTATTTTTTTATTTTTTATTAGCACAACATTTAGTGAAAGGTTTTACAGACAAAGTATTTTTCCAATTTATTACTTGGAAGAATCTAAAGCATTTTGAGTAATGGTTTCCAAAATTATCCTGAAGCTCAGCAGAAAATGTCAATTTGAACTCTTGAAAGTTTAGTGAAGTTAGGGAAAAAGGTTTTAAAAGAGAAAATGTGGCAAAAAATTTGGATCACTAGTTTTCCTTCAAATAATACAGAGACAAAACTTGGCTTTTCTCCAAGAAAAATGTCTGAAGTGGAACTTAGTTGGAATATAGGTCCTTAATTCCAGGAATGTAATGCTTATAGCCTACAGGGGACATTGTTTCAGCAATAAAGTTCCCTAGGTTTCTATATCTTGGGTACCCCCTGAACTGCAGCTATGATGGAAAAGCAGACAGACTTGGTGCCTGTCTCAAGGCATCTCAGATCACACTTAGCCCAGAGGATTTAACAGTAAGCTAAAGACAAAGAAAAAAAGCCACAGGTTTTCTGTATTTTCTTAGAGAAATCAAAATGCATGGTAACCTTTCATCTTCAAGTTCCATCTTACAGTGGCAACAATATTTCAATCTCTGTCCTATGCAGTCCTATCACAGAGCCACAGAACAGTCAGACTTCATTTGGAGATCTGAAGATCATCTCTGGAGATCATCTAGTCCAACCCCCCTGACAGAGCAGGGTCACCTACAGCAGGTTGCACAGGACGGTGACCAGGCGGGTTTTGAATGCCTCCAGTCTATTTCAATTTGTTTGCTATAATTTTAATTTGTAATTTTTGTAATAAGTTTTGGGATCTTTGGATATATTGTGTATATATGTGCCTACAGACACACATACAGAATTTAAACATGTCCACTACTCATCTAGATCAATATTTAATATCCAAAGAGACAAGAGGATGTAAGACTTAAAACACAGGAACTAACCAGCAAAATTACTGAAAGGACAATTGATGTTCTTATGAAGCCACGGGACAAGTATCCCAATTCACCTTTTCAATGATAAAAATACAGTATTATGAATTTAAATTGATTTGTAAACTACTAAGTTTACCATACCACATTCAGATTATTTCTAAATTTCAAAAAATCCTATAGATTTTCTCAAAATTGAAGGAATTATTTTTGCCATTACTATAAAAGAGATTTAGGTGGGAGACCTATGTTCTTGTGTTGACAGAGAGTTTCAGCTTGCTCTAGTGTTTGCACCTCACCCACGATGTGTTCCATTAACTTCTCCTGTAATTCTGGGGCAACTGTGTCCGTATTTATTTTGAGTAATGGTTTGTGGCTATTTATTTTTTTCTTTGTCATTTTTAGTGTGTGAGGACCATTCAGGATTGGTATCTCCTTGAGTACGAAAAACTAGTAAAACACAAGTGATGAAAAGTGGGGTTGAATGCAAACCCAGCCTGAAAATTTTACCTCAGCATTTTTCGTCAGCAGAAGTGAAAGTAAACTCTTCCCAGGGTTGTCTTTTCCCTTGTTTTACTTCTCCCTTCTGATTTGCTCCTGAGGGCAAAAGAGAAGGAGGAAAAGGTCATGGCAGCTCTGTGTACATTCCCAATCAATCTGCTTCTGACATGCATCAAAGACCAGACAAGAATCCAGACACAAAGGTGTCGTAAAGCTACCTTCACTTTCCATCAGTTCTTTTACCAACACAAGCTCCATTCAAGAGCTGAGCTCAGCTTGTGGAGTAGTTTTTTCTGTTTTATTTTTAATCCTGCATCCAGCTTGTATTTGTTAGATTTCCTCTCTTCCCACTATTAAGCATTGATA
Organism: Charadrius vociferus; assembly: GCF_000708025.1. Lineage (NCBI taxonomy): Eukaryota > Metazoa > Chordata > Aves > Charadriiformes > Charadriidae > Charadrius > Charadrius vociferus. The sequence continues at coordinate 852,290 of NW_009648241.1, read as the reverse complement.
TTGCCCCTTACTTATAAAGATAAAAAAAAAAAAACTCCTAATCTGTTTCTTAAGAGACCTGATTCTTCTCTCTTCTGCATCACAGTTGGTAACTTCCATTGCCACAAAGAGGGTGTAAAATGCTACCAAGTGAAAATTGAGTTACTTGAAGAGTGTATCTATGACAGTTAACATTGCAACTCTCCAAAGATGAAATGATTGTTTGGCAAGACTATTTCCTCAAAAAAGAAAGAAAAAGTAGAATAGCAAGAAACAAACTAAGGAAGAAGAAATAAAATATGAAACACATTAGAAAATATTAATCTAATGTGCAGGAACTAAGGATGACTTAAATTTTATCTCGACTCTGCAAGGTTCACTCCTTATTAGCTACTTCAGATCTATGATTAGAGATGTGAACTTTTTTCAGTCTGATGAGTAGTCTCATAACCTCAGACAATTTATGAGTTCTCATCTTGATAGATGTCTAGATATTTAAACTCAGCAAGGCATAGAATTTACCTATAGATTTTGATGCATCATAAATCCTTTAATGTATATGTTTCTCTGTAACCATTTGAGGCTATAAAAAAGAAGACGTATTAGCATATGTTTTAGCAGAGAAAAAATTCCTTGGATGAAGAGTTGTTTACTGTTGGATACAAAAGAGACAAAACACAATCTGGTTTTGGCTCTAGAAACCTTTCAGTACTCTGGAACGGAGAGAAGGGTGCACACACTTTGTTCAGACAAAAATATAATCAGCTTCCATTGTGCAGCAAACTGTTTAAACTTCAATTACTGTTATGTCAGTCTCTAAAACGGGAAGATTAGTCTGACAAAATACAGACATATACAGTGAGATCACCTCATGAAGCCTTTACAATCAATGCAGAGAACTGGTAAGTTTTACATCAATCGATAGAATGACAGAACAGCCCAAGAAGGAAGGGACCTCAAAAGATCATCTGGTCTAACCTTTGAGATACAATTTCTTTCATCTTGAACCAGATGCCTAAAATAAATCAGATGAACCACACTCTAAAAATGCCTCTTGTTCTCCACTACAGTACTGGTTACAAGCACAACTGGTACCTACACCCTCTGAGACCAATATAGTTTTAATAATACCAAAAAAAGATTTTAACTGCAGAAGCTTATAGTCTATTTATATTGCCTTAAATTTCCATAATTAATGCCTCTCCCAACTTAAATGAAAAAGCAATTTGTTATTTTTCAAATTTTTAATGTTTAGAAAAAAACTTGTTTAAAGCAACACTGGGTAGCTGTGCTGGAAGTTCTTCTCAAAACAGGAAGTCCCCATGGCAATTTTTGAAGCATTAAAACTTCATTTTCCCTGTGAAAAGCCTATTTGAGTATTTTTTAATGCTATAATAAGTTTTCCCAACAGAAAATGAAGCTTTTAAGCCTTACTAAAACATTAATGGGGGCTTTCTACTTGGAGATATGGAGTCCAAACTTTAGATGGAAGAGTTTGATTCTCTATGGCCTTGTATGTTAAGCCTCACAGTTACAGTGGAGTACCTTTATGCTTTTCAGGTAGTGCAATTCTGTTTCATATATTCTTCAAGGCCACTTCTCACAGACAAAAAAAAAAAGAAAACAAAAAAAGAAAAATGTTTCTTATACAGCTCAGTCCCAAGCTTTTTGTTGTAATCATTTATTGTTGTGTAAGTCAGTATAAAATATTATCAAGGACAAATGTACCATTTCATAGTGTCTTTAAATGTCTTTGAAAAACTACAGAAGATACAGAGTAGAACACAATGAGGTCCTAAGCCAATAAATTTGATTCTTGCTTCACTTATGTCTCTGGTCTCAGCACAAATAATCTTTTCTTGCATAAGTGTAATTGAGAGGAAATTCACACCTTTTAATACCAACTAGAAAAACACCAGATCTGTGAAGTTGTTGACTACTGCAGGTGCACAGACAGCCTTCTAATTATGCCAGATTAGCTAAAGAATTGTGACAGGAAGATGAAAAAGATTATTTCATTAGTCATCCTATTCTCATTGTTGCCCTTCACTAGAATCTGTGTAGGAAGAAGTCACGATCAGTGTTTTCTATCTGTGGTCCGTTATCTACGGTGGTCCTGGAGATGCTTCTAAGGGAACTAAGATAAACGTCTGGTAAGACCAATTCCACATTTCCTCTACAGCAAATAAAATATATTTCTGAAGTGATTTATGCCACTCAGAAACCACAAAAACTTGAAAATTCCTGACACATAATCATGTTCAGCATGGTTATGACCAGTGGTGCCACTGTGTGCATGCCTACAATTGATGTGGTAGGCTCTTTCCCAAATCCGAGTCCTAATCAGTCACAAAGCCTAATGTTGATGCGTCCTCAGCCTCTCTTTTGACATTTGCATACTATGTCTATTAATAAAGCAAAATTAAGTGTAAAGGGCATGCTGTGTAGGACATGCCATGTCCCTAGGAGATATGGTTTCAGCCGCAGTGCCCTAAAGGGTCCTTATACAGTAACACTGAGGTTGCAAAGCGTGCACAGTAACTGGCTTAGGAACTCAAGTATACACAGTGGTGTTGTATGGCACCAGAAACAAGTGTGATTCAATGTACAAACCTAAAACTGAAGTAACATGACGTTGGAAAAGACTTGAGCTTGTTGGATGTGGATGCCTTTTTTGTTCTGAATTATTTACGCAGCTAGTACTACTATAACCAGCTTGGTTTTCTAGATAGTCAGAAGGTATAAGCTTAGTGTCTAGTTAAATCATTATTTGTCGGGTGCACCATCTAGGTTTCGGAACATTGAGCTCCAAAAAAGACTAACATTGCCTTCAAAATTACATTTTTCACATTGCACAACCAGAATGACAGGCTAGCATCATCAAAGGGAAAAGTAAACCAGCAAGACTGTAGCCTGCCACTAGGTCAAGTAGCTCTTTATTTTGAACGCTTCCCATCTAAGTAATTTATCTTTCTGACCCAAAGATGTGAAGCTCCTTATGAAGACTGAGAAAAGCCAGTAGGGAGTAAGCAGCTGATCAGTAAAAAATAAAACTCATTAAAAAAAAAAAAAAAAGTACTTTTGTGTTGCTTTTCACACAGGAAATTATGCAAACTGCTTTAGAGTCCATTTTTCTCTTGCTGCAGTAAACACGAGAATTTGCATTGACTTTGGAAAGCATAACTTTGTCTTAATTCCTTCTTTTTAAGAATAAAAGAATTTATTTCTTTGCATATCTGTTGTTTTCCAGTGGGATAAGACTTTACTATGGGAAGTTTTGGAATTAGGTTCTTTCCATGAGACTGGTGATGAATATACATATCTGTTTGCCTAATGGCTAACTGTATGAAGAAGTATTTGATTTTTCACTCCTTTACATCAAATAGTAGGAATAAGAAAAAATATTGAAATAAACAGAATTATTCCAACATAAACAGATGTAATAAAGAATCATAATCTCTTAGACTTTAATTGATAGCCACTTACTCTGCTAAGGAAATGTAAAATGTTGCAAATACGATTTATGAGCCTTTTCCACGTTGTTTCGTACTCGTGGAAATGGCAAAAGAGAGTGAAGAGCAAAGCAGAATGAGGACATAGTCTAGTGAGCAGCTGTCCTGTGTTCATCCCCGTGGTCTCCTGGCCACCTTAGTACCCTCACCTGGACTCTATTTTGTCACTCTCTTTCTTACTCTGGTGAGTCCCAAACTGGACACAGTATTCCAGGTATGGTCTCAGAAGGGTTGAGAAGAGAATAATCAACTTTCAACCTGTTTGCTTCATTAATCACAGTGTAGTTGGCCTTCATCACCACAAGAACACATTGTTAGTTGTTGTCCATGGGACATTTTTCAGTTTGTAGTCCATCAGACTCCCAGATTCCCATCTTTTACTCCAAAGATGCTTTCTAGCTAATTAACCTCACCGTGTTCAGTTGCAAGGTGCTAATCTGTCACAAATGCAAGAATTTGTATCTGCTTTTGCTGAACTTCATGAGGTTTCTGTCAGCCCATTTCTACCGCCTGTCAAGATCCCTTCAGACATTGGACCCTGGCCAACTAAATGCTTGCTGTCTGCTCCCTCCAGTTTGGAATTCACTGAGATGCCTAGTTTTCTGTGGCAGAAGTCCCCAGTGAAGATGTTAGACAGTACCGGGCCCACAACTGACCCCAGGGAACACCACTTAACAACTGACTGGCAGTTAGACTTGAAACGGTTGACTGCTACACTTTGAATACCATTATTTTTTTCATCCACTTTGGGTGCAAGTCCATATTGCTTCACCTTGGCTACCAAAATGCAATAACAAGACATCTAATGTTTCACTTAGGTCAAGGTAAACAACAACAATTCTCTCCTTGTCCAGCCATTTCATCACCATTCAGGCTGGTAGGCATGATTTTTCCTTTGATAAATACATGCTGGTTGTTCCAAAACGTCTTCTTGCACTTCATGTCCCTAGAATGTCTTCCAGAAGGATTTGGTTCTTAAATATATTAGGCTGACCATCCTGTAGTCCTCTAAATCCTCCTAGAGCCGTTTTTGAAGATGATGATAATATGAATTTTTGTAGACGTTAAGGCCTCTCCTCAGTTACGACAATGATGTCTGTCAGCTTCCTCAGCATCCTTGAATGTATCCCATCCATCCCCATGGACTTGTGCATGTCCAGTTTGCTTAGGAATCCATCACCTGATATTCTTCTTCTATTGATGCTATTACCTCTCTTCCCTAAACTTCCCAGCTGAGCACAGGAACCTGGGAGGTTTGAGAGCAGCCCTTGCCAGCAAAAACTGAGGCAACTTTTTCAATGACCCTTGTTATTAAGTTGTTCCACCCAGTCAGCAGAAGACCCTCAGTATACCTGGTCTTCCATTTCCTGATGGTGTACTTACAAAAGTCCTTGTTGTCCTTCAGAGACCATTCTCAGCTTCAGTTGCAGTTGAAATTTGGCTTTTCCTACTGCCTGCCTGGGCAATGCTTCCATATTCCTCTGAGTTATCCTGTCCCCACTTTCATTTTTCATAAACTTCCTTTCTTGTGTCTGAACCCAGCCTGGAGCTCACTGTTCAGCAAAGTTGGCCTTTTGTTGTACCTGATTGATTTCATATACGTTAAGATGAACCATTCTTGTCCTTTGAGGAGGTTATCTATTCCAAAGACACTTACAGTTCTGAAAATGAGATTTTGAACTTCTGGAAGAGCCATTCCAAAAGGGCAAGTTACAGAACTAGAAACAGCTGGCACTGCCACACTGAGGGTTACAAGTTATTCTCATTTGAAAACTAAAGTAGGGTAAAAAACCCAGTACACAAAGTATGCATAAAACACGGAAGACAAAATCGATTGTAACTTAGTTTGTGACCTAAATAAAGAAAGAATTCTGAGTCAGGCTGTTTTGGGGATCCTTCTGGTTTGGAATAATCCCATGTAGGAAAACCTAAAACCTGCTCTATTCGTAACTCTTGAGTCATTTGACGTATCAGTGCACTGAATTCATGTTTCCGATCCAGATTTCCAAGTCCTTTCTCTAACCAATCTTTCCTTTTGTTGGACCTTATCTCTGATTCTCTTTCATACCTGCCACCATTGATATCAACCTTACTACTTCACTTGGCAACTTCAGCAGAATGCCTGGAGACCTCTTTCAGTGGAGTATGAGTTAAAGATCCTTCTCAAGACCTGGAAACCTTTATTTATTTATTTATTTATTTATTTTTCTGCATCACTGTAAGGTATTAGCTAAGTAAAGGAACAATTGCTGTGACTATATTTTTTTTTTTTCATGATGTTACATCAGAGTTCTAGCTCTAGATGAGTAACAAAATTACCTCACTGTGATATCCCACCCATTCTGCCACTGCCTTTGCCACTTGCCTTGTTTATTATTCAGGAAGTCACATTTCAAATCTCTGTGCAAACTTCTCAGTTCAGGGATCACTTCTATTAATTTTTATGGTGCTTTCCACAAAAAAAAAAAAAAAAAGAAGGAATTATTCTGAAGGAAAAGCTGTGGCAGCACAAGTATATTGACAGATAATCTGTAAATAGCATTGCTGGGAACCCTCAAATTCCTTATAGAATGGTTAAATGAATATTCAGTAAGGGTGATTTGCTCACATTTCACTTTGACATTTCCTTGCCTGAAAAGTAGGCATCTGACCCAAGTGGGATGACTCAGTGTGACACTGTCTTAAAGACAATTTGTCTTTTCATAAAAATGTTCAAAGGAATAAAAATGGACTGGCTGGATAAGTTGTTAGGCTTGAGGAAAAAAAGCTTCTCCCAACCCCCAATTTCTAAGACAGAGGCAGAAATTATGAGACAATCTTTTGAAAAAGCTCATCTATTAGATTTAACATTTTTCAGTTTTAAAAAACCTACTGCGTAAACAGGATTTCAAGGTAAAGGGTCTGTGTAAAAAATATATGATGCATGCATCCCACAGCGGGATGCTAAGAAATGAAAAGTAACAATGCCTTAAAGTAGTCTGTACCAGCTAGATGCAGCCGATGTACCGGTATGTGTTACTGACCACACCAAGACCAGTGGAGCTATTGTCATCATGATCACTACTGTGATCTTCGGTATTTAATCACAGGTGATTACCTGTATACAGGTAAATGATGGCCTAGTGTATTTGTTCAGAAAACATAAAAAAGGAATGTATTTGGATACTGAGATCCAGCTCTCAAAATAGCATTAGTAAGACAGTTGATTAGTGACTTTGCTATCAGATGCAGCATGCAATTAAAAAAAAACAGCCCACATGAAGATTCCGGTTTACCAAGTAAGACAGAAACTGTAACAGATGGAATACAATGTGTAGGAACTTCTATATAACCTCTTAGATACATTAACAAGACCTGAAGACTTCAAAATGGGCTACAGCAGAAGCACTGATATAGTTTATGTGAAAGCCTAGGTTGCACTCTAGGCTTTTTCAGTACCTAACAGCAGAGAGGAATAAGGGTACCTTTTCCTTGTAGCTTGCAGTTTGAAGAATGCATTGTAGGAATAAGGAATGCCACACTTCCTCAATCACCAATTGCAGAGAATAAGAAAACAGTAAAATCATTGAAGGGGGAGAGAAATAAAGAACACAGTAACAGTGACCTCTTCATTAGAAAATCTTGACAAAAGTACTAAGATTTAAAGAGCGTTGCTTCTATTGTATGTTGTTCAGTGCATTAAAAATAACTGAAAAATCTGAACTACTCAAGACATTTCCTATATTTGACTGCTTATCATAAGCCTTGTCTTATTATATCTCATTTATGGTTGCTTTTTTTTCATCTTAAAATAACTCGGTGGAAATGTCTTGCACAGAATGTCCTTGCAGGTTTCCTCTTTTTTCTTTTTATTTTCCCAGGGTTTTCTGATTTGATGCTTTACTTTTTGTTGGTTCCCTAGGTTGATGACACATCAATAATTATTGCTACATTTACTTTTTAAACAAGAAATACATTGACTTCTCAATCTTTTAGGAAAATTCAAGTGATAACACAGGACAATGTATCCCTATTCCAATGGTTTCTAAGACATAATCACTCATGATAAATTAGTTTAGTTGTACATCTTAATAATAAATCATCTTTTTTTCAAAAAAAAATAGAGGTCCCAAAGTGTATGAAGAAAAAGTCCCAATCACAGTTTTATTTAAAGTAGGACAGCAATTCCAGAGCATCATAGAGTTATTTTACAGTGCATCTTGTCTTCAAGACAAGTGGACTTGAGACAACAATGTGCCCTTGTGGCCAAGAAGGCCAACGGTCTCCTGGGGTGCATTAAAAAGAGCATGGCCAGCAGGTTGAAGGAGGTCATCTTCCCCCTCTACTCTGCCCAGGTAAGGCCACATCTGGAGTACTGTGTCCAGTTCTGGGCCCCCAGTTCAAAAAGGACTCGGAACTACTGGAGAGACTCCAACAGAGGGCTACAAAAATGATCAAGGGAATGGACTGCCTCTCGTATGAGGAAAGGCTGAGAGACTGGGGTCTGTTTAGCCTGGAGAAGTCTGAGAGGGGATCTAGTCTACATTTATAAATATCTAAAGGATGGGTGTTAAGAGGGTGGGGCCAGACTCTTTTCACTGGTACCCAGTGACAGGACAAGGGGCAGTGGGCACAAGCTGGAACACAGCAAATTCCATCTCAACACGAGAAAACGCTTCTTTACTTTGAGGGTGACAGAGCACTGGAACAGGCTGCCAAGAGAGGCTGTGGAATCTTCTTCTCTGGAGGTATTCAAAAGCTGCCTGGATGGGATCCTGTGCAACCTGCTCTATGTGAACCTGCTTTGGCAGGGGGTTTGGACTAGATGATCTCTGAAGGTCCCTTGCAACCCCTACCATTCTGTGATTCTGTGTGATTCTGTGAAGACCAATTCCTTTGAGAGTTTGTAGCCACAGAGAACAAATTTGGCCTTCAGAGACCCACATTCTTTTCCCACTGAGCTAAGTGTAAAAAATTACATGCATTTTTGAGGGGTCTCTTGGTCCAAATAAATGAATCTTTACCATTTCTTTTTTTATAATGTTTCAACATGGACCCAAAATATGATATTTTTGAGGGCTATGAATAAATAATATTGAAGTCTTTCAGGATACCTCTTGTTACTTTTGGAAAGCGTTCAGATCTTATTCCTAAATCTGCTCATAGAAAAGAGAAATACTGATGATCAGACAAAAGATTAGGGAAATGATTAAGAATAAACTGTATCTAATTGCTATGCTTATTTTTGCACTATGATGGAAAAAGAAATCCTATATGTCTGTGTGATCATGCCACTTATTTTCCTTTTCCTTCTCTTTTTTCTGCTTTACTAAAATATTCTGAAAAGAATTATGATGAGAGGTGCCTTGAAGTCACATTACAATCTTCCTTGAGACCAAAATTTCCCTGAATAGAATGGACAACTATTGGTTTATGTGAGTGATAGAATTTACAGAATCTGCTTTTTTTTTTTTATAAAACAAACCTTTTAGCATACTAGTATAAGCGAAGCTGTTATGTAGAACCAGACAATACATTTAACAAAGAAAAGAACAATAGGATTTTAATCATTCTGATTAAAAAAAAAAAATCAGGTACTTTTACTTCTATTTGTGCTTAAGCTACTGTATTTTTCAAGTGTATGGATAAATTCCCTTTATCTTATTTCAGTTATCGTCACTGATAAGAACATTTCAACTTCACATTTTTTTTTCCCTTCCCTTTGTTCAGCTGGTTGCTGTTGGAACACATTATTCCGTACGAATCTCATCACTTTGCTTCATCTTTTCTCAAGGTAAGAAAATTTTAAGTCATGGCATATTCTACTGCAATACATGCTCTTACTTTCTGCCATGACATTGTATGATTAGCTGATGGTTAAATTATTTGGTGGTTCAACATGTTTCTGATCACCTCTATATGTGGCTTCACAATAGCTCAACTTGAAGACTTCTGCTTATCGCTCATTTTTTCTGTTAAGTACAGCATGATATTTCTGAATGCTCACTGCTATAAATTTGATGCAATAATATTTCTTCTTTCTTACCTGTTGCCTACATTTCCTTATATTGCTCTCACAATGGTTTTATTGTACATCATGAATACTTATTCATATTCCTCCAATCTAATACTGTTGCTCAGCAGCACAGCTGGGGTTATAATGAAACTGGCTCCACAATTTAGTTACAATCAAACTGACTATTTCTCTGAAAGCATAGCTGCAAGTACGGCTGTTGAACGGCTGGAAGTGTTCTGTAGTTAAGTGGGTTTGGATCTGCTGAAGTCATGCTGCAGATGCCCTCTTCACTGGAAGTTTCTTAGCCCCCAAATGTACTTCTGTTTTTCAAATTAGTTTTTTCAAATTTTTATGTGAAAATATATATTTTTTTCCCCTGTCTCCTCACCTACCTTTAATAAGTTCAAGAAAATCTAACAGAGGATAACATATTCTCAAAGGTAAGTTTTTCCCCATAAGTATCTTAAAGATGGACTTCCGAAACAGAGTAGAGGTACTCACTTAGGGACAGGCTACAGCATTAATTTTATACCAGACTTGTTTGATTTATCCAGTTCACACATTTGCATCTCTGGACCAGAAAGAATATGTTAGCAATTAGAGACATGAGAGGAACCCAGGGAAACTGCTTTAGACACTGGTCCTAGAACATTTGGAGAAAACACAGACTGAGGAAAGGAAGGTACTTCGAAACATGGGGAATATATGACATTATTGTACTGTTGACTACGGAGTGACAGAGGAGGAAAATATGAAGTTACTGTACTGTTGACTACAGAGTTGTGGAGTAGGAAAGGAGACACAAAACAAAGAGTGATGAATATGTAGGAGAAACCTGAGTGGGATTTGTGCTATTATACAGAGAATGTGTGGGGCACATAGGACTGAAAACCAGATTTCATCAATTCAGTGCCTCACTGAATGAATTCCACTATGTCTGCCTTGGGTACTTGTAGTATTTGAACACACAGAAGCTTTATTTCTCACTGTTCAAAAGAAAAAAACAAAACACAACAAAAATCACAAACCAACCTGTATTTCTGTCCATAACTTCATTTATTTTCTTAATTCATGCTTAATTCACAGTAAGCTCTGGATCAAGTTTTCTGCTTTCTTGTGTTTTCTACCTTTTTGGTCCTGAATTTCATGTTATCAGTCTGGGTATTTGTCTGTATTAGTGTTCTTGTGCTGTTTTTTTACCTGTTTGCTTTAGATGCCCTTGCTATCTATATGCTTCATTTATTATTTGTTGTAAGGAACAGATATCTCCAGTCACGGGACCATCAGATGTCACACCATGAATTCTTTCTTCAGAATATAGCTAAATACTAGAATTGTAAATGGGAAAAAATAGTATCTAATTCCGGTTTGCTTCTTCATTCAAATTAAAAAAAAACACAACCAACCAACCAACCAAGCACAACAAAAAAAAAAACAACAACCAAACAACAAATATACAAAACAACACTTGAATCTCAGGAAGAGAAAAAGTCTTTAAATGTCTTTATCAGCTGCCTGAATGTATCAGAGCTTTAGTCTCACTCAATTCTCCTCTTCCCTATTGTCTTTCCATTGACAGTTTTATGAAGAGACTGAATTCTTACATTCATTCCTTCCAGGCATAGGTACGGTTTCTTGTCTTGAAAGTCAACATTGTAATTGGTATGGATCCCTTGGTCTGGTTTTGGCCATTGTTTTTTTGCATCTTCTGGGTTGGGAAGGATCTCACCATTGTGACTACTGTAACCATGTTTCATCCACCAACTGCTGTGCTACAAAATGAAAAGCATCCATGCTTGTAAAAATAAACTCTCTCCTTATTAAGGGATGTTGCGTATTGTATTTTGCTATGACAGTCCAGCCTATTCCATGAGCACTTTTAGAGTTCCCATGAGCTGGAGACTTGGATATTTGAGAAGTGTCAATGTATGAAAAGTTCCAGCCAAGAGCCCTTATGAAATATAATTATCCTAATAAATTGATACAGACATTTCTCTGTCCATGCTCAAGTTCTGATTTTTGTACCCCTTTCAAAAAGTTATGCTTTATACTTGCTGAAAAATTGGTTTATAAATTCTTCTAGAGACAAGTAATTTTTTACCTTTTTTTTTCCACATGCTTCTGACTGTCTCAGTTTGACTACTGTTTCTTTTGTTTCTCTTATAAGCAAAGAAATTATTATTTTCTTTCTTCCAGTGTCTTCTAATTTTTGCACACGCTAAGCCTGAGATCAGAAGTTTTTAAGTTAATTGGACTGGAACACATATCACCACTGTGGATGACCCTATCTCAGAATGTGTTCCAGTTCATATATGCTGAAGTATAAACAGAAAAAGCATACCACTATATAAGCAGAAGTTAAAGAAAAAATCATTCAGGAAAATGACTGTGTGATCTTGAACTGAAATGATAATATTACTGTTTAGTTCATACAACATACAATGAATGAGGTACTTAGTGCCTTCTTTACCTCAGTCTTTAAGAGTAAGACCAGTTTTTCCATGAGTAGACAGCCCCCTGGTCAAGAAGACATGGATGGGTGGCAGAATAAAGCCCCCAGAATCCAAGAAGGTAGTGAGGAAGCTAGTGGAAGTGCTTACCAAGTCACTTTCCATTATTTATCAGCACTCCTGGCTAGTCAGGGAGGTACCAGTTGACTGGAGGTTAGGAAACATGATGACCATCCACAAGAACAGCCTCAAGAAGGATCCAGGGAACTACAAGCCTGTCAGTCTGACCTCAGTGCCTGGGAAGGTTATGGAGCAGATCATGCCGAGTGCCACTGTGCAGCACATGCAGGACTACCAAGTGATCAGACCCAGTCAGCATGGGTTCATAAAAGGTAGATCCTGCTTGACTAGCCTGATCTCCTTCTATGACAAGGTGACCTGCTTAGTGGATGACGGAAAGGCCGTGGATGTTGTTTACCTGGACATGGTAAAGCCTTCGAGACAGTTTCCCATAGCATTCTCCTGGAGAAACTGGCTACTCATGGCTTGGACAGGTATACTCTTCATTGGGTAAAGAACTGTCTGGATGGCCGGGCCCAAAGAGTGGGAGTGAGTGGAATTAAATCCAGTCAGCAGCCAGCCACAAGGGGTGCTCCCCACGGCTTGGTACTGGGGCCAGTTCTGTTTAATATCTTTATCAAGTACCTGGATGAGGGGGGCAAGTGCATCCTCAGTAAGTTTGCAGACAACAGGAAGTTAGGCAGGATTGTTGGTCTCCTTGAGTGTAGGATGGCTCTACAGAGGGATCTGGACAGGCTGGATCAATGGGCCAAGGCCAATGGTATGAGGTTTAACAAGGCCAAGTGCCGGGTCCTGCACTTGGGTCACAACAACCCATGCAGTGCTACAGGCTTGGGGAAGAGTGGCTGCAAAGCTGCCAGGCAGAGAAGGACCTGAGGGTGTTGGTCGACAGCTGGCTAAGTATGTCGACATACGGCAGTGTGCCCAGGTGGCCAAGAAAGCCAAGAGCATCCTGGTCTGTATCTGGAAGAGTAGTGAGCTGGACCAGGGACGTGATTGTCCCCCTGTACTTGGCACTGGTGAGGCTGCACCTCGCATACTGCGTTCAGTTTTGGGCCCCTCACTACAAGAAAGACATTGAGGTGCTGGACCACGTCCAAAGAAGGGCAACAAAGCTGGTGAGGGTTCTGGAGAACAAGTCTTATGAAGAGGGCTGAGGGAACTGGGGTTGTTTAGTCTGGAGAAAAGGAGGCTGAGGGGAGACGTTATCGCTTTCTACAGCTACCTGAAAGGAGGTTTTAGCGAGGTGGGGGTCAGTCTCTTCTCCCAAGGAACAAGTGATAGAACAAGAAGAAATGGCCTCAAGGTGTTCCAGGGCAGGTTTAGATTGGATATTAAGAAAAAATTCTTCACAGAAAGGGTTATCAAATATTGTAACAGTCTGCCTAGGGAGTGGTTGAATCACCATCCCTGGAGGTATTGAAAAGATGAGTAGACATGGTGCTTAGGGACATGGTTTAGTAGTGGTTTTGTCGGTTTTAGATCCATATTAAATGTCCCTTCCAACCTATATGATTCTATGCTTCTAGGATTCTAACTCACATATTCATTTTTTTGATGAATTTGAATTATCTTTGCTCAGCTCTGCTTCATAACACAGAAACTTCTTTGGAAAACAAAACAAAACAAAGCAAAACATTAAACCCCCAAAACATTAAACAAACAAACAAACAAAAACATGTTCTTTTTCATTTTTAACAATTCAGTGTTATAAGAGTTGCGTTTGCGAAGACAAAGAGTAAATTTTCCCTTCAGTAAAGATGGTTGGGAGATATGAAATATAAAAGAAAAAAATAAAGGAATACAGAAGATCACAAACTTTCATTATTGAGAGATCTTATTTTTTTTTATTTTATGCACCACACACCAAACAGTTTTCAAAATGATCTCTTTTTAAATCTCCAGTTTTCTGCTCCAAACTGATATAAGAATTCTACAAAGTCAGATGTCTTTTAAATTTCACCTGCAGTGTGAGCAGCTTCATCTTTTCTGTTCTGCAGTAGGAAAATAGTATAATTATCTTTCTTTGCCTTGTAATTCTTTGCCATAATTAAGAACCAGAACTATTAACCCATCTTTAGAGAGGTTAGCTGTTCCTCAAAATGAAAAGTAAAATAAAAAATGAAATTAACATATGGGTATTAGGTATACAATGAGTAATACATATTTTTGTGTCTCTCTTTTCAGCTTCATGGTAAAAGGTTTCTAAGGATTAGTGGTGGATTAGCCATGCTGAAAGTTAGAACATTTTTCAGCTGAAAAATCCAAATAGCCACACAAAGAATGGATTATCCCCCCAGTCTAGACGGGAGAATCTGGTTGATGATGGTTTTCCTTAGAGCTCTAAGCATGTTCCATGAGGAAAAATAAAATAAATGTGATGCAGCATATTAAAAAAAAAAATAAAATCAATAGGTGCATTTGACCATGAAGATGTTTCTACCCTTTATCCCAGAAATACTGAAGAAAGTATCAGTAATTCAGTGTCAGTGAAGTCAACAGTGTAAAAAATAACTACAGAAACCTCTTCTTTTTTTTTTTTCTAAACCAATGAACAATAGTCTTTATTTTCGAACTCTGTGAGATAAAATTGATAAAATCTGAGCATATTATGCTCCTTTGTGTAGTAGTAAGTAACCAAACAGAAGTGCTCATCCCCTATTCTTTAAAAACTAAATTGAGTGGAGCTTGTTCCAGGATGTCACTGAAGTTATCAAGATTCCTACTGATTTCCACAGGGATAGTACAAAACCCTTTCTCAGATCAGAACAACTAGAAGCTCACTGTCATACTCCTACACTAAGTTCAACTGTAGAGCTAACAAACAAAATTTTATCTCATTATGACTCATCACATTCCCGTCACTACTAAGAATGAGTGCTGTAGCAACGAGTAGTTGTCTGACTCTTCTCTTCGGAAAGGAAATGTTCTTTTGAATTTCACATCTACAGGTTTAAGACTTACACACATTAAAAAGATTGCCCTGTAGCACTGTGAAAAGCAGTCCTCTGCATCCTAGCCATAGGACAGTGTTTTAACAGTCCTTCATTCCCCTGTATCTGACAGCTCTAGCAGTCAGAGGGGCAACATAAAGATTGGTCAAGGAGCTCATCACTGACATAAGAATAAAAAGCATCTGATTAGTGTATCACTTTAAGTAATAGTGTAAGCCCTTTTTAGGCTGCCTACAAATGATACAGCTTTGCCATTCGAATGGGACAGAGGATTATAAAAAGTCTTTAGTCATAGAGCTGTATTTTAGTTTAAATAGACTTTAGTGGTGAGCACAGTCAAAAACTCTATGCAAAACTAACTTTGATAGTTGTCGATCTTTGAAAAGCAGTTCATGCAAGTAGCAGCTTCCAAAACTTCCAAATATCTGCATTATTCCCACCTTTCCAGTAATGCCCTGAGGGACTAGGAAGAACCACATTTTAACTAGTCTTTTACTAGAAATGTCTCTGATCTAAGGAGAAAGAAAATGTATTGAATAGGTCTGTAAAGAACACTTTTTTTCCCCTGAATTTACAATAATTTTGGTGACAACAGTGTTTATGTGTTTGAAAAGAGGCCAGTGTATGTAACAAGTAAATAAAAATTAATAATTTTATTCAAGAAATAATGCAAAATGTCCATTGTCTTTCCTTTGAATAACGAGATACAGTGAGATGCCAGGTTAAAAAACCCAATCATCATTGATGAGTGATTCTAGATGTCTCTATTTTAGGAACTCAATCCACAGGCTGTAAAAGGTAAAATAGATGAGTAGCTATCTAGTTTGGGTACATGGCCAGACTCTTGACATGGATTTAAGATGGAGCCAGATCACATTCTGCACTTCTGTTTCCAGGAAAAGGAAACCGTGTGGGCTGAAAGAAAGAAGGCAGCTGCACAATTCTCTGAACCAGGATGCACAATGGAGTATCTCTATAGTGTAGTCAGGACATAACTGCTCATATGCAATAGGAATAGTAAGTCAGCTTTAACAGACAGAGATTTTTAGTGTATCTGATTAATAATTTTACTTATGACATGCCAAAAATGGGCAAAAGCCCATTTTTTTTTTTTTTTTTTTTTTTTCAGAAAGAGAGAGAGAAGATAACTCAAACCGCTAAAGCTTAGTCACATGGAGATTTAAAAAATAGGCTGCTAGATGAAGGGAGAAAATTGAGATAATCTTGTTTAGGTACCTACCCATAATAGAAAATGAATATTTATGGTGAACTTAGGAAGTCTAATTTCAGCCATAGTTTAAATAAGAAAAAATCTTCCCTGCAAAATTCATCCTGAACTAAAAAAAAATTCTTGAACAAAAATGATTTTCCCTAATAAAATTCAGTTCAATAGTATGTTCTGTCCCTTTAGACTGAAAACATTTCAGTTACTTCAGTCATTACTTATTATATAATAATAATCTTTCTTTCTGTAAAGTTTTCTGCTGTAAAAGTTTCCTTGACTTTTGTACATGTTCTCTGGACTTTATCATTTCACTGAGACACTGGTACTGTCTCAGAAAAGAAGAGAAAGAAACAAAACAAACCAAACAAAATAAAAGTAGAAATATGAAGATGCAAAGACAGCAAACACATTAAATTGTAGCTTTCTAACTTTAAAGACGTGAAAAAGAAAGGCTGAAAGAATTATAATAAGACTGAAAGTTAAAAAGAGCAAAGATGTGGGAGTGGAATCTCAAAATGAGACAAAAGAAAGAAAAAGAAAGGCCAAACAAGAAAAGTAAATTATCATAATGAAAACTAAAACCCTTCCTCCATCTGTCTTAAAAATAGATACTAATGTTTTGCAGATTAACTTTGCTTTTGTAATTATGGACTTATGGAGAAATGAATGTTGGTGAACTAAACTACTCACTCAGGGAGTGTATCTAAATCCATGGCATAGCAACAGCTGTTGCCCATTATGCTTTGCTTTTTGATGATAAGTGGTAAGAAAGGTTGGGAAAAGGTGACCATTCAGCATTTTTTATTATGAGGTAATGGCTCCAATGATGTTAGCAAAATAATTAAAAACACCATCAGCCCTATTCTCTGTGAAAGCACTTAATGTTGTTTCCATCTCTCCCTGCTGTCCTAAAATGTATTCACATAGAGAGTAATATTGGAGGGTAGGGTAAAAACAGAGTAAATCAGAATTAAAGAAGACTTTGTGCATTGCTTACAAAGTCTTAGTCCAAACTGGGTAATTCAGTGTTCTTGCACTACGTATTTAAATCAAAACTATTAATTTTGTTCTCATAAAAAAACAGTAAACTTTGCTCTCTGTTATGTCTTTGACTGGAAAGATTTTTCTGTTATGTTATTCATGAAAGACATGAATTTTCACGTGAACATCTTCACCTTTATTTGTCTTTTTAGTCATCCATATGCAAGGATAACCTAATATGTCACCCTAATAACAAATATCCTAATATTTTTGTGGTGGATTACCTTTGGCTAGCAGCCTAACTCCCACAAGTCCCACCCAGCTGCTCATTCATCCTCCCGCCCCCCGATGCAGAACATGGAGAGAAAACAAGAGCAGGAATGAGAAAGCTCATGGGTTGAGATAAAGATAGGGGGATTGCTTACCCATTACTCTCATGGCCAAAAAGACTTGACTTGGGGAAAATTAATTTAATTAATTGCAAAGTAGAATAAATACTTTTGGGTAGTGGGAAACAAAAAGACGCACACAAACCCAATACCATTCCACCCCTTTTCCCAAGTTCAACCTTAGACCTTCAATCATGACTCTTCTACCTCTTCCTCCCCTGAGCAGTGTAAGGGGATGGAGAATAGGAGTTGCAGTCAGTCCATAACGGTTCCACTCTGCGACTCCTTCTTTCCCACACTTTTCCTCTCTTCTAGTGTGCATCCTGTCCCACAGCTAGCTGAGTTGCTTCATTCAATTTTATAACCTAGGTGATAAAATTTATTTTTCTTACTTGGAATTAGACATTTCCAAGGATCCCAACAATTTATGCTGGCTTTCAAGAAAAGCCTAGAAATGTCAAAGCTTATTTCTAGGGCTAGTTTTTCAGGTATGTTCCTGTGTTTCTTATTTTGCACGTGGCACATCCCTCCTCTCTAGTTAGTAGATCCTAGGTCTGGGACAAAAAAAAATCCCAGCAAACCAAACCAAAAAAACCCCAAACCAAACACTCCATCAGACTCACTAAATAAATAAATAATTGAATAAATATTCAGTATGAAATAAGAAAACTGCATAAACTGTTGTCAGAATTGTTGGGTGTAAATGCAGCTTCGTGTACATTGGCTAAAACAAAGATTTAAACATACTAAACAGATAGTGTCCCATCCCCCTAAACTCCAATGTAGATGACCCAAACAACCTAGAAACATCAGTATGAGAGAAGTGGAATATTTAGCTCTCAGAATTGATCAAGTTTTTGTCGCTGGTATATGTGGGCTAATTTACCAGTTAGAAGCAAAGAAGATCTTTATGTGATCAATATGAACAGGGAGGCAAATAAGTGCCGTATACTGGATTTCCCTCTTCAGGCCCTCAAACGTCTCTATGGATATTAAGCATACAGGGAATACAGGCAGTTATTTTAGACCTACTGGATTGCATTCTCTCCTTATCGTGATGCCAGAGGCATAAGCCTCAGGTATCAGTGAAGTGATTCTTGAAATCAATAGATTATATTCCAGCCAGCACTGCAATGCAAACCGACAAATCTTAACTCGCTTGTCACATTAAAATGTATGCATGATAAATCAATAAATATAAATGTGCTTAGTGAGAAATAGTTGTTCTAGGCTCATTTTACAACTTATAACAGTATTAGATTGCTTATTCCCCATAGGCAAGGAATTCTATTATCTTGCTGTAGCCTGAAAGAAGATAGGTAGAGTTTTCAAGTAAACAATTTGGATAGGAAATGGCTATTTTTCATATATTAAATTTATAGCTTAAAAATGTTTGAAGCAATGAAGATACTAGTCTTCTCTTAAAAAATAAAAAAAGTAATAATGAAAAAATAGACTATGAGAGTGTAGCTAGACCAAAATGCTTTACACTTGAACAACCAACTAGCTACTATTTGAAAGGTCACTATGAAAGCAATAGCATTGAATCAAAAGTAAGAACATGGTTTCATTTCTAATCAAATGAAAACTAACTAGGGAAATCAGATGTTCTTCCCAAAAAATGTGTTATGGGTAAAAGGGAAAGCATCATACATGTATGGCCAAGAATTTATTGTTAGTATAGATGAAGTCTTAACCTTGCAACCAAAATACAAGTGATATTTATTAGTCCAATTACAATAGATGCGAACAATTCTAGACCAAATTATCTAGTAACTTACTCAAGAATGGTCCAGTGAAAGTGTTATACATTAAATTCTTGCTGTCTACTTGCCTTCTCTGAAACCCTTCCCAGTGTTTCTCTGGGTCAATCAGTGTTAGGTTAAATTTTGCTAATAAGATGTAAGGGAGCATCATGAGAGATCACCACCACAGTGTCCAGCATGCATTAACACTAATAGTTGGGAACCCTTCTTTCTCAGTCTTGGGGCCTGCTTAGGGTTATTTTTATGTGTTTTCTTAATGCTGGTATTCTTTTCATTGGCTCACAGATGGAGTTTGAAAATTACACACTAAGTTATACAGATAACTACTACTGGTGTACTCAAAAAAAGATACAGGTACATTCATACATAGTAAAACAGAATAACTAAATAGCCTGTTAGAATTAGGAAAAAAAGATATATAAACATAATTTATTCTTTTTTTTTTTTTTTTCTTCCTGTCTCTTGACTAATGGCCTTGGTTAATGATAAGGACTAAAATAAAGTCATTGCTTGTTGTACAGTGACTGCTTGGTTTTTTTCCAGGTATGTGTCATATAAAGAGTTAAGCAAAAAATATGTTAGCCAGTAGTCAAGTTGTCACTTGACAATTAGGCAATTGTTATAACAGCTAAATCAGCTTAGGCCAAGACAAGCCCAGATAACTGCTGAGACCCTGCAGTGTCAGGTCAATACAGCTCCCGTGGCCTTTTACTAGTAATCGCACAAGTCATATTTACTGGGCTACAAGCATATCCACAAAAAGAGAAAATACTATGTTTTTTATTGAAATAGTTGTTATGCATCCAACAAAATTTATTTATTCATGAAAGTTTCTATATTTTCCATCCATCCATAAGTCTTTTATCTCACCACCTGTTCACAAAAATCAAAGATTTCGAAAGAATGTAACCCTGCAACTGCACACAAGTCTAACTCAGCATCCTTATTCCCATTACTGCATTCCTGAGTGTACAGACACTTTAGAGAGACACCCCAGTATGTTGACTTCCTGAAGACGGTTTGGGGTATTTCTCCATAATGGTGCCTTGTAGACACTTTTCATTTTCAGTTTAAAGCCCCCCTCATGAGGTCATCCATCCTATTGGCAAAAATAGCTTTGCTCTGCTCATTGAGGAGGATAGCACCTCTCACAGGCAGATACTGATCTGCAAACAGGGTTCCATGGTCACAGAACCCAAAATCCTGTCACCAAGGGCCGTTCTGCTACCAATTATTGACTTTCCCTATTAGTGCCATTCTCCTCATAGCCTTTCCACTCACTGGCAGGATTGAGGAGAACGCCAGCTGGGCACACAGGCCC
Organism: Charadrius vociferus; assembly: GCF_000708025.1. Lineage (NCBI taxonomy): Eukaryota > Metazoa > Chordata > Aves > Charadriiformes > Charadriidae > Charadrius > Charadrius vociferus. Next base: position 831,637 of record NW_009648241.1, on the reverse strand, counting down.
TTGATTACCACCCTCAGAGTTCTGTAATCACTTGTGATACTGTCCAATTTTCCCCTGGTATTATCATTTGTGCTCACATGGAATAAGAGCAGGGGGAGTAGCAGTCATAAGGCCAGGTGAGTTTTGGGAATCCCTCCACAATGTCCCAGATCCTGGTCCCTGGCAGGCAGCAAAACTCTGCAGATAATTGGTAGGGTCACCAGATAGGTGCCTCTGACTCACAATTTCTTCCTGGTAGTCATGCACAGTTTGACATTACGTGGACCAGGCTCTTTGTTTGTAGGCACATCTGGTTGTTCTTCAACTAGAGGATGGTGAACCTAATTTTGCAGTTGTAAGCCGTTAAATGGGGTAGCAGCTTTTCTCTTTGCACCAGAAGTCAACCAACTTCCATCCTTCTTCTCCAGAGATTTCACTTACCTTGATGGTGGGTGTAGACACTGCCTGCTTTTCTACTGCAAGTGGGCACTGAGGCTGTTCAAGCTGCTGAGTCCCAGAGATCTTGAGGACTATCTCCCAGGTAGATGGTTGTTTGTCTTCTCTGACATGTTTTCAGGTATAATGTATGGAAGTAACTGTATCTTGGAAAACAGGCAACATTCATACATACATACCAATCTGAGAAATTCAGAGGGCAAAGGCTGTTGTTCCACCGTGGCAGGGAGTAGGTGGTGCTTTGCGTGCACTGTAACAGACACGAAGGCACAGGGGAGCTGTACTGGGCTGGCGTTCTGAGGAACCCAAAACCAGTAAAGTATTTTTATATACAGTCTGTCTATTATCTGTATCAGTGCCACATTCTTCAAGAGGTGACAGAAAAAAAAAAAAAAAGCCACCTGATTATGTTTTGCTTTATATGTTTTTGATTCTAATAGACTGTTTAATTATTCTGTCTTATTATCTATGAAAGTACCCATCTCCTTTCAGTCTACAGGAGTAGTACTTATCCTTATAACTTAATGATGTGATGAAGGGCAGATGTCTGAAGGGCTAGGTAAAGTGAATCACACTGAATTTGTTTTAAATGTGCATTAATTTGTTTTATACACTCTTGCTTTGGTCTGGTACTTTGGGGTGGACAGAACGGGTTATCTTTATCATGTATCATTCCAAATAAAATAGACTTCTTACATTTTTCATTCTGCATTATCTAGACACCCAAATCTTAATATTATACACCAAATAAGAAAAAAAAACAAAAAACACCCAGCTGTGATTTTGAATTCCAAGTGAGATAATTGTGTGAAGTTACCATTGCATAAACGTATGGTATGAGAAGGGTAGACTGCAGTATTATTTGGGTACAGTTCTTCTCAGGAGAAATATCCCACCACATATTGATTTGGAAACTATGCAAGAACAACTCTATAAACAAGCATTTTAGAAACAAATCTGCTACTATCACAATTTCAGCTGGAGTAGAGACATGAAGTACTTTTAACGCTTAGATGAAGCTTGTAAGATAGCAGACAGCCTCATTTCCATAGCAGCCAAATTTTATGAAGCCTTAAGCCAATTATTTAATTAGCTAATTTGCTCAGTCACAAATAATTTGCACATAGCTCTAAATGTCAGATTTGAAAACACTGGGGAGAGTTAGTCCTAGTGGAAAGTATAGTATTGAGACTAGAATTCCCTTACAAGTTTTTTTCCAGGAAGTCTCAACAGGTTTGAGGGATGAAGATGAGTTTCTATTGGTGACTGTGTTGAGGAGTGGGGAGGAAAGAGGAGAAAACAGTAGTATGAATCTTAATAGATGATAGATGATGAGCTTGCTTGCCTAAAGAATTCTTATAGAGATATTACATCTCTGTAATATCTCATTTTAACTCTGTATAATTCCTAGCCATACACACGTTCATGAGACAAATAGACTTGTCCACCTTCCCACTGATTTTAAGAATGACACTTTTAGCTTTTTGGAAGAAAATAATGTTTACGTTTTCCTTTAGCCCCTATTGTTTTTATCAGTTTATTCTGTTGCTATCTCCAGATCTATTTTGTTTTCCACAATTCACGTCCCCTCTGGTCATTAAACCTTTCTGCCTGCTTAGTCCCATTTTTTAAATACCTCTACCTCCTTGTAGCTTCATCTCTTCTCTTTCTATGTTCTTCCTGTTTTCCAGGACAGGAAGAATACTAAAGCAAGAAAGTTTTAAAACTCTTGTCCTGCCTTTTGCCTCCTTACCAATGTACTGTAACAGACAGAGAATGGGCAAATTAATCTACCAGTTTCTTCAGCAGCCCTTCTGCTTACCTGCTGAGTGAGAACAGTCATTCTCAAGAATTGTTCTTCTAAGACTTCCCCCCACCCGTAAAATCAAGTAATTAGCAAGACATTCTTGAGTCTTGGAAGTACTGGATCATGGGGAAGTGAGTACAGCGAGAAAAGTTTTGGAAGAATTCCAATGGGTTAGCATTATGCTTTTCTCCCCTTTGTCATTTCCAAAAACATTTTCAAAGTATCTTTGAAGCAGCTCCTGTCCTGCAATTAGCACAACCTTTCCTTTGTATGTGTCTAGTTAGATCTTTTGTTTTCCTTAGAATTCCTATCAGGCTTTTTTTCCCTTAGCAGCTATGATGCTCCTGTGTCCACACAAATACTTTTGGTCTCCTTTATCAAGATTAGAGTTGTTGGGTTTTCAGAAGAAAGAAAATCCTACACACAAGTAGGAGGATAAAGGTAAATCAAAGTTGTCAGCATTCAGCATTTCTTACATCTCAGATTTTCAAGCCACTAACACGGTTTTTGGATGGTCTGAAAACTTGATTTCTGAATATTGAGTGATTGCACAGAGATAACTAGAATGTTTTGTTCCTGGTGCTTTTTTCTTTCCTCTGCGTGACCTGTCAGCTTAACAGGTACAGTCAATAAAGTATGATTTGAAGTCTCCAGTCATGAAGGATTTTATGTACTAGGGAGTATTGTGTTAAAAGGTACATATAAGCAAACCATGTTGTCTTCAATTTTGCATTTGAAAATGGTTAATAGAAACACAGCATTGTGGAAAAAGAAAGAAAAGGTTTTTTTGGGCTGCTATTTTCTATATGTTCAAAACAATGTCAATAATCCAGCTACATGGACACATAGACATAAACCAGACTACCTCAGCTAGCTTGTGTCATGTAATGAGTTATCTTGTAATTTCGTCTGTCTCTCATACAAGCACACACACTCACACATACGCACGTGTAAATCTTATTTTTCAGCTGTTACCTCAGAAATATTTGGATTCTGCTTCACAAATACAGAAAACAGGCTGTAAAGCTACAGTTATTAGCTCTGTTTTCTGTCTTACTATGTTTATCTCTTCTAGAGACAAAAGGATAATTAAAAGACCTCTGTTATATTGTCAAAAAACTGATTAAAGAAAGTTAAAAATAATTTCAACAAATAAAAGTTTATCATAAAAAACCACTCAAGGCTAAACAAGCAGAAGCCCAGCAATCCCTAATCTCTCAAGTTTTACACATAATTCAACCCTTATATAAATGCTAAAGGTAATATTGGCTCTGAGAACATAGATTTTTATCCCCAGGCCATCAGCAATAAAGCTGGCTTCATGTAGCATGATAAGTAAATGCAGATACATATTAAAGTTATTATTGGTTTACTACCTTATTTGCTTCACGTTGTAGGCAAAAGCTTCCATCTGTTGTTGTACAATATTAAGCTCCCCTGTTTAATCTCCTTATTGTTTAATTTTCTCTTTTTTTGTTGTTTTTCAAAGACCAGTTTTCATTTTTTAATCATTTACTGTAACACTATTTTTTCAACATTGCCTACATTGTTTTCTTGCAGTCCCTTAATTTACGTATGCCTGAACCCAGCTGAAATATAGCAGGAAAAGAATGAGTCATAAATAAAACAAACCACAATATTTTCTCTGAATACTGCATAGGTGTTCTGCAGTTGAAGGAGGGCAAGACGCTGGCCCCAGGGAGACATTGGAAGTGTATATACTAATAATTCATATGAAATAAAGAATTCTCCTAATATATTACTTTATCCTGATACCATGCAAATGGTCTACATTTGAATTCATCTGTTCAAAATAAAAATAAAATATTTTCTTTTTATATGAGGGTTTGGACAGTAGAAAGTATTTAATTTGGCTGCTGCTTGATGTGATAGATACTGACCGATTCACTATCTTTTGTTTTGTTTAGATTTTAATCCTGGACACTGTTGTAAAATCAAACTGTTTTAACTTCCTGACACACAAAGGAGACCTACCTTTTGCACTCAACATCTGGGCATAGTTTGTAAAATTATTTTTTTTTACTAATTTATCACCTTGATTGAAAGAACCACACCACCACTACTGTCGGCTGCATTCCAAGATTAAAAATTGTTATTTAAAAGAATGGGTAGACTTGAATGACCTTGCAATCCTGATTTGATTAAGAAGTCCATATGACATGAGTCTTATGGCAAGTTATGGGGCACAGTGAAAACTGTCTTTTTTCCCACTATGACAGAACTCTCTCATGACTCAAGTACTTTTCTCATGATGGTTCTGGAAGATGGCTAAATTTTAATTATAACAATGGTAAGAGCACATCCTTATTGGAGTTTTTTTTCTTTTCACTCTGATATTGAACTGTTTTGATAGGTCTAATTAGTGCTGACGGTCTTTTCATTTTTACAGGAATTTATGATTCTTTGTTTCTCCTTTCCTTGATTTAAATTTAAGCTTTTTTTTTTTTGATGGGAAAAAAAAAATAAAAAGGTCAACTATGAATATTTTTTAAAGTTATATAACCATAATTAAGGAGAATCATAAGGTATGTGGACAAGTACATAAACATAGTATTGCCTTCATTACGAAGATTCATAAAAGAGGGTCAGCAATACATAATTAAGCTCTGTTTTCCATTATTTGCCAGTGTGAACATAGAGGATTTCTGCTAAAATAAGACATTAATAATTTCCTATAGCTGACTAGGATTTGGTGTAAAAATCATGTTTATCATACATATTTCTAAGCCACAATAAGAGAACAACACTTTTGATTGGAAGAATATAAATTCTTTACATAGATTGTATTTTTCATAAAATATTCTGATTTAGTATAACATAATCAGTATGTAAAGACACAATTGGTATTAAGTCTCTTCAAGGATTATTCTTTAGTAATTTAGGTACTAGGAATGTTTGTTTAAGCAGATGGAGTCTCATCATTTCAGTTGCCATAAATAAAACTGCATATTAAAACTTACAAAACTCAAGTGCTGAATCAGAGGAATATTGTTATTTTAGTGTTTGTGATATATTGAAAAAAATTTTCCTATCAGAATACCAGGGGAGAAGTTGTTTATATGCCTCAACAGTACATATATCACTAAATAGTGAATTTTCTGAAATGTGCATGGCAGAACTTAGTAACTTCTTGCTATATTATGAAATCACAGACAACAATCTTTGAGGACTGTGATTCATAGAATCATAGAATCATCTAGATTGGAAGGGACCTTTAAGATCATCAAGTCCAACAAACAACCTAATGCTGGCCAAACCACCACTAAACCATGTCCCTAAGCCCCACATCTATCTGTCTTTTAAATACCTCCAGGGATGGTGATTCAACCACTCCCTAGGCAGACTGTTCCAGTGTTTGATAACCCTTTCTTTGAAGAAATTTTTCTTAATATCCAATCTAAACCCCCCCTGGCACAACTTGATGTAATTTCTTCTTGTTCTATCACCTCTTCCTTGGGAGAAGAGACCAACACCCACCTCTCTACATTCTCCTTTCAGGTAGCTGTAGACACCAATAGGATCTTCCCTAAGCCTACTTTTCTCCGGACTAAACAACACCAGTTCCCTCAGCCTACGTTTATAAGACTTGTTCTCCAGACCCCCTCACCAGCTTCATTGTCCTTCTCTTGGCATGGTCAAGCACCTCAGTGTCTTTCTTGTAGTGAGGGGCCCAAAGCTGAACACAGTGTTCAAGGTGTAGCCTCACCAGTGCCAAGAACAAGGGGACAATCACTTCCTTCGTCCTGCTCACCACACTATTCCTGCTACAGGACAGGATGCTTTTGGCCTTCTTCACAAACCTGGGCACAGTCCTGGCTTATATTCAGCTGGCTGTCAACCAGCACCCCCAGGTCCTCTTCTGCCTGGCAGCTTTGCAGCCACTCTTCCCCAAGCCTGTAGCACTGCATGGGTTGTTGTGACTCAAGTGCAGGACACGGCACTTGGCCTTGTTGAACCTCATACCATTGGCCTTGGCCCATTGATCCAGCCTGTCCAGATCCCTCTGTAGAGCCATCCTACACTCAAGGAGACCAACAATCCTGCCTAACTTCCTGTTGTCTGCAAACTTACTGAGGATGCACTTGCCCCCCTCATCCAGGTACTTGATAAAGATATTAAACAGAACTGGCCCCAGTACCAAGCCGTGGGGAGCACCCCTTGTGACTGGCTGCTGACTGGGTTTAGCTCCATTCACACCCACTCTTTGGGCCTGGTTAGTCAAGCACGATTTGCCTTTCATGAACCCATGCTGACTGGGTTTGATCACCTGGTTGTCCTGCATGTGCTGTGTGCACTCAAGATGATTTATTCCATAACCTTCCCAAGCACTGAGGTCAAACTGACAGGCCTGTTGTTCCCTGAATCCTCCTTGCAGCCATCTTCTGGATGGGCATCACATTTGGTAACCTCCAGTCAACTGGGACCTCCCCATTTAGTCAGGACTGCTGATAAATGATGGAAAGTGTCTTGGTGAGCAGCTTCCTCAGTACCCTCAGGTGGGTCCCCTCTGTCCCCATAGACTTGTGTATGTCTAAGTGCTGTAGCAGATCACTCACCATTTCCCCTTGGATTATGGGGACTTCATTCCACTCCCTGCCCTATGTACTATTTCAGGGGGCTGGGTACTGAGGGAATAACTGGTCCTACTGCTAAGACTGAGGCAAAGTCAAGTAACTTTTGGGGAGCAAAAATGCAGGAGGACTGCCCGTGCAAAATCACTGAGTTTCAGTTTGGATTCTGATCCCATGTTATGCAGTCATATTAGAGAATCATAATTGTCACCTCAGGCCTAGAATCTATCAATTTATAAAATTAAATCATTAAAAGAAACCAGTTTGACTAGCAGACCCCTAATGTATCTGCATGAATACAGCAAGGTTAGCTAATGGCCGAAAGACAGAGCCTGAGGCTGACCTCATAGTTAACATACCAATGTGATAGCTCTCTGTACTGCCATAAACCAATCACTCTCAGCAAAGGCATTTTCCTGAAATCTGGTAAATATTCACATGAGAGATATGGGTGAATTGCCAAGGAAATCTATTCAAATCTCATATTCATACAGACATTTTGAAAGGTGTAATCAAAAGGAAATTGTCCTACTGCAGGGAGTAGTGAATATCAAAATAAAGGGGTAATAGAAAAGAGTCTCACAAGCATAAACTGTCAGCCCTCTCTGATACAAGAAGGATTGGAAGTTTAGAGACATGCAAGCACATTAAGGTCAGCCTTTTACTTTACCTGAAACTGATTTGGACGGGTTTACTTCACAGTAAAAGCAGAATGCCTTGTGTTAAGGATATTCTCATCTTACTCATGCTAGTTTCCCTGAGGCTACAATAAACACAATTTTTTGTTTGTTTGCTTGTCTTCTTCTCAGGAGTGAAGTCAACCCCTTAGAAGACAGGATGATGAGGAAATGTGTATGAAAACAGCAATTTGACAGCCTCATATTTTGTAAGGTGTTTTAATTAACTTCATAGAATGTGATTCATCTCACATACCTTCAGATATCTAAAAAGTAATTATCTATGTCTGTGCAAGTCATCTCGTTCCCTTTCTCGGAAGAGAAATAGGCGCCTGCATTCTCTTCTAAAGCAAGTATCTGAAATCACCCTCGGCAATGTCAAGTATCTGAAACCATCCTCCACTGACTATATATAAGGGTCCTCTGATTAGTAGCTTAAATTTATATGACTTAATGATGCCTAAAATTAAATTAAATGAATGGCATCCATTCTTCCTTTGCAACAGTATATTTTCCACAAAAACAAGACAACCTTGAAGTATCAGTATAGTAACACCCTATTTGACTGTTTTTTCTTCTGTTAAATGGCACTACTTTGTAATTATACATACTGTACAACAGATTAGTGTATTACCAGTCTCCAAAGAATGATGCTATGAACTCTTTGAATTGTTTGCATTTTTTTTGTAAATCCATAGATGTTCATGACAAGAATTTTTCCAAATATTCCCCAAAGTAGAAAAGTATGCTTTCTTAGTTCTGATACCAGTTCTTCTGAATAATTGTGTACTATTCACTGCACAGTAACATCCAGAGAATGATAATAAAACTATGTGTCATTATGAAGACGTAAGAGATACAAGACCTTCTCTCTACCAAATCATTGTTGTACTGATGTCAATGAGACTATTGGCATTGACTTCCTCAAGGCTAGAATTTGGAATCTTGTTCTAGCAGACTATGTCAGATCTGAGCAGGATGCTCTGAATTAAACTTGGCACCAATCAACACCTTAGATGGAAAATCAAGGCTTACCTTGGTTGCATAAGCTGTAGCAGGAGGAACATTTCTGTTACAGTGAGACTAACAAATATTTATGTTGATGTTCTTTTTGATTTCGGTGAAATTAGTGGGGTTCAGCATACAAGATATTGCATGACTGAGCTTTAGTGTGGCCTATGTGTGCTCCAGTTGGAGAACTCTGATGGGGATTTATTACAGACTCATATGTTGCTGGGGAGCACCCTCTTTCTGACAAGGTTTTACAAGCCGCATAGAATTCATCATGCCTTTCATTTGAATCAGAACAGAGCTGTCTTTTGAACAGAGATGTTCAGACACAGTACAAATGAAGAAGATGCCAAATCTAGGTCCCATTGATGTCATCATCAGTTCTACTCCCACCAATTCAATAGGACCAGGATTTCACCCAAAGTCAAAAGGTGAGCAATCATGGGAAAGCAAACAAAACAGTAAGAGAAGATTTTATCCAAAATAGGTTTCACACACACACACACAGAATTTTTTTGAAAGAAAAGACAAAATAAGAACAAGTATGTAGCTAAAATCCATTAACAAAACATTTTCCGTTTCATACTTGATTGCCTACAGCTTAATGCTTAGTGTGGCTTTAGGTATCTGATGATAGACACCTAAGTTTAGATGTAAGAGTATTAAGTAGTCAAAAGGAAATCTTAGAAATTTATATACATAAGAGAGATAAAACTGTATGCTGACATTTCTCATCCGGGTATAACTATTGAAGATTTCATTAATAATATTCGTGTATGGTTTTAAGTTCAGAACAAACTATTTTGCGGAGGAAGCTATGTGTAACCTAGTTCAGAAAGGTGTTAAAGTGAGTTATTTCCAAGATAATGAAATCATATGAACATAAGTGTTTTTAAGCTCCTACTTAATAGAAAAAGAATGTACGTAATGATCAGTAGGTAGAGGCATAGCTATTAAAATGTACCAGAAGTTATGAAATGAAGACAAAGCTAACAGATACAAGAAGAAGATTCTAAAACTGAATCATAAAAATATGAAGAGCAAAAGACAGATTATGAATTATCAACCAATAATGTCTGCCAACTTGATAATAAAAATCTTCAATAAATCCAGTAAAGCTTTAAGAGGTGGAAGCGAGAATAAAAAATAAATTTTATCTCATCAGGTCAGTTTTATCAGTTGTATATTGGCTGCAAGTATTCTGGAAAAGATGGTGTCACATAGTCCTTCATTCCACAAACCTGCAGAACAGCATGGTTACACTTGGCCAGGATTCAGGATGAAAAAAATTATAAGAATAATTGTCACAGATCTTAACATGGCACTGAAATGAAGACTCAGTTCCATTATTTTGTTTACTGGTATTTTCTGCAGAGACATCCCTGCAGAGGTGATAGGCAAGAGCTAACCTGTTATCTCGAGCGCAGCTTCTATTGTTGTGGCTTTTCCACTCAGCAGATGCTAAAGGAGAAGGCTAAACTGTGGGAACCTGACACTAGCAGTAGCATCTGTAGCCGCATGTTAAGAGGAGTGTGAGGCTTGTGAGGTCCCCAGGGGGTGGCTGAGGGGGTTTCTGGGCCCCTGGAACCCTTGGGCTGTGTGTGGAGAGACTATCCAGGTGTCACAAGAGGTGCAGGCAAGATTTGGGCAGTGCTGACTGTCCCTGCAGCCAGTTCAAAAAGTGGGATGTCGCATATAACCAGCCCCAAGGGAGCACCATAAATGGGGTGCACAAACAGGGAGCAGCATAGCCTGGGAGCGGTGTCAACAGTTTGTATGACACTACATTGGAAAGGTGCATGAGAACGACAGTGTGCTCTGCCAGTTGTTGGGCTGCTGCCTACTTTGCTCACCTGCAGGCTTAGGCTGCAGCCCTGACAGTCACCCCAGCTAGATGCTGGCTGTGCAAGCCTACCCAGCAGCTTGAGGTCTCCGGGGAATTAGAAGAGTTTATTAGGTAGTGCTTTGATGTTGTTGGAAGCAGTTGTTGGTGGTAGAGAGCAGGTGCGGGCTGCACACTGCAGCAGAGAGGAATCAGCTACCTAGCCAGGCTAGCCTGGGATGGGTGGAGGTGGCCACACAGACCGAGCTTCCTGTCATGAAACTTGCTGTCCGGGTGGAGACTGCAAAGACTGCACCCTGACCTCCAGCATGGAAGAGAGTGGTAGCTCCACCTGCACAAGTTGAGTCCTGGTGGAGTCACTCAGGAAGTGGGTGGAGGAGCTGCAGGAGGAAGTTAGCAGGCTGTGCTATACTAGGGAGGGTGAACAAGAAGATAGAGTATAATTCAAGACTTTGCAAGAAGAAATACTAGGAGCAATGACCTCTAAGGACTGCCAGACAAAGAGCTTCAACAGCAAACAGACAGCACCCTGGAGAAGGAGGCACCATGATCTCTAGTGACCTGTGGGAACCAGATACCACTTCACTCCCTTTCCTTGTATGTACTAACCAGCATCAGATGTGAAGCCTTGGCAGCGAACAAAACCAACAGGATTCACTGGGAGAAACTGCACCAGCAGCACATACTAAAATCTGCAAAAGGAAGAGGGGAGTACTAGTAGTGTGTGACTCTGCTGAGAGGGACTGATGCACCCATCTGCTGGCCTGATATACTTTCAGGGGAAGTTTGCTGCTTGCCAGGAGCCAAGATCTGGGATGTCACAGGGAGACTGCTACAATTGTCTCACCTCTGTGCCTAGCAAGATCATGGAGCAGATCCTCCTGAAAACTCTGCTAAGGCACATGGAAAAAGAGGAGGTGATTCGTAGCAGCCAACATGGCTTCACCAAGGGCAACTCAAGCCTGACAAATTTGGTGGCCTTCTATAAGGGTGTTACAGCAGGAGTGGACAAGGGAAGAGTAACTTGAGGTCATCTACCTGGACTTGTGCAAAGTGTTTGACACTGTCCCACATAATATCCTGGTCTCTATATTGGAGGAACATGGATCTGACAGATGGACCACTCAGTGGATAGGGAATTGGCTGGATGGTCGCACTCAAACAGGTGCGGTCAACAGTTCGATGTCCAAGTGGAGATCAGTTACAAATGGTGTTCCTCAGGGGTTCCATTACGGGGCTGGTGCTGTTTAATGTCTTTGTTGGTGACATGGACAGTGGGATTGAGTGCAGCCTCAGCAAGTTTGCCAGTGATACCAAGCTGTTTGGCAAGGTAGACACACTGGAGGGAAGGTATGCCATCTAGAGGGGCCTGGACAGGCTGGAGAGGTGGGCCCATGCCAACCTCATGAAGTTCAACAAGGCCAAGTGCAAGGTCCTACACCTGGGTCAGGGCCATACCACACACAAATACAGGCTGGGTGGAGAATGGATTGATAACTGCCCTGAGGAGAAGGAATTGGGGTGCTGATAGATGAGAAGCTCAACATGAGCCAGCAATGTGCGATCGCAGTCCAGAAAGCCAACTGTATCCTGGGCTTCATCAGAAGAAGCATGGCCACCGGATCGAGTGAGGTGATTCTGCCCCTCTGCTCTGCTCTTGTGAGATCCCACCTGGAGTATTGCATCCAGGTCTGGAGCCCCCAGCATTGGAAAGACATGGACCTTTTGGAGCGGGTCCAGAGGAGGGCCACAAAGATGATCAGAGAGTTGGAGCACGTCTCTTGTGAGTACAGGCTGGGAGAGTTATGGTTGTTCAGCCTGCAGAAGAGAAGGCTCTGGGGAGACCTTATTGTGGCTTTCCAGTACCTAAAGGGGGCCACTGTCTTTACTGGTGTAGCTGGACCTCAGATCATATTGCTACGACAATGCATGTGTTGACCCATCAGTAGTGAAGGAAGGGCTGCTCCACGGTCTCTTGCAAAGGCTCAACCCACATAAATCTGTGGGTCTGTTTGGAATCCGCTTCAGGGTGTTAAGAGAAGTGTCTGACATTGTTGCAAGGCCACTGTCTAGAATATTTGGAAAGTGTGGAGATCAGGGGATATCCCTGATGACTGGAAGAGGGCTAATGTCATACCCGTCTGCAAGAAGGGCTCAAAAGAGGACCCAGGAAACTACAGGCCCATTAGTCTTCGCTGGTCTAGTGGGAGGTGTCCTTGCCCATGACAGAGGGGATGGAACTAGATGATCTTTAAAGTCCCTTCCAACCTAAACCATTCTATGGTTCTATGATTTGCAGTTGTAGGTGAACCCCAATAGGGAGCTCAGCCCCACACAGCCGTTTACTCACTTACTCACTCACTCACGCACTCCCCACCCTACTTCTCCCTCCCCACCCCAGTGGGGTGTGGGGGAGAGTCAAAAGGGCAAAAGTGATAATACTTTTGGGCTGAGGTAAAGGCAGTTTAATAGGTAAAGGAAAAGCCGCGTGTGCAAGCAAAGCAAAATAAAGAATTCATTCAGTGCTTACCATTGTCAGGCAGGTGTTTATCCCTTTCCAGGAAAGCAGGCTTCATTATGCGTAATGCTTACTTGGGAAGACAAATATCATAACACCAAATGTTTCCCTTTCCTCCTTCTTCCCTCAGCTTTTGTTGCTGAGCACAACATCATGCAGTCTGTGATAACCATTTGATCAGCTGGGATCAGCTGTCCCAGCTGTGTCCCCTCCCAAATTTTTGTGCACCCCCAGCCTACTTGTTGGTAGGGCAGAGTGAGAAACCAAAAAAAGCCTTGATGCTGTGTCAGCACTGCTGTGTTATCAGTGCAATTTTCATCACAAATCCAAAACAGAACACCATACAAGCTACTATGAGGAAAATTAACTCTATCCCAGATAAAACCAATACAGCAGTGAATGACTGTAAAGCTTGTGATGTAAAAAGCCATGAGTTCCTAATACCAGCTAAGTTTTGCTTGCTAAAAAAACAAAAAACAAAACCCAGAGCAGTCTTAAAGCTGTTCTTACAAAGAAGACAAAATCAGGTAAGATCATAGAATTAATTGTTTATTCTACTGAGCAGGTCCTAAATAAATACTAGTTCCTCTGAACAGAAAAAACCTGGATTGCTGTGCTTTTTGTTCACAAAACAAGCTTAACTCATCAAACTGCACAAGCCAAAGTTAATAAGTAAATATGTAATATGCAACATGTAAATAAATCCTATGTTGAAACTTGAGAAAATAAATAGGATGCAGGAAGCCAAGGAATTTGTTGCTTTTCTTTACTTGAAGAACAAATCCACAGTCACCTGTTTGGGTGTGAGATAAATCTCATTTGACTTGTTCGGACTTGCATGACAAAGCTTGCCTGGGTGGTTGTAGGATGTCTGCCTATAGCTGTACTGTTTCCTAATATTTGATTTATTGCCCTTTCAAGTGAGTTTGACTTTGAAGATGCTATCATGGAAAATATAAAGTGTATATTATTCAGAAACAGAAAGATTATATGGTATGCCTCCATGTTTATACCAAGGTTAAAGAGCTAAAATCTACTACTAAAGGAAATGAACTGTATTCATACTTGGTGCAATTACTTTGTTTCTTTTCTTTCACTGGTTGTGTACATTGGACAGTTTTGGCCTAGGAGTTTCAGATCTATTTTAAAATTGCAGTTTTATGAAGACACTTCATATTTCCGAAAGTAACTGGCACTTCAACAGCAGTCTCAGCAAAGGAAAAAAAAAAAAAAGCTGAAAGAGCAGAGATGCATTCTCATTTCAAAAAGTAGCCACTTGAGGTCAAGACTAAGGAACATTGGCAAGAAGTCTGCAGATATACTGCTTGTTCTGTACCTGTTCTGCAGATATAAAGACTACTGTTTCTGGAATTGTCGTGGTGGTAGATTGCATAACAAATAAGTTAATATTTTCCTGCAAGCTTCAAACTTTCATATGTATGAAATGCAGTCTAGGATGTTGTGGTAAAAATATTTTATCAGCATGCCATATTATTCACTGAGAGTTAAGCCATAAAAGAATTACAGTCTTCTGGATAATCTTTGCTAACATTACCATACTTACATCATGATGTCCTCTCCACATGCCCACTGAAAGTAATTCTGAAACATATCTTAGGGAGTTAAGAACGTTAGTTGTAAGTAGCAATTGTTACTTACTCTTGTCTGTAAAACTCTACATTCATTTATCTCAAGATAAAGTATATGAGGTTTAAGAGAGCCGTAACATTTAAAAAGATTTTTCTAGAATACAATTTCAAAACTACTGTCAAAAGCAAAAAAACGTGAATTACTGCCTAAAAAGTGGGAATGCCCATATCCCAGTGGTACAAAGGTCCTTTTTAAAGCCTTGATGGAAAACATAAAACCTTAAGACCTTAAAACATCATTCATCTCCAGTTCAAACTGAAATTGTGTAGTCAGTAAGAAGATGTATTCTGTATTTAAAGAAATGAACAACGTATTTTGGGGAAGGTGTTTTAAACACCAAAAATAATGTCAGCTTTTGGAAACTACTGAGATATTGGAACATCATAGATAACCCTAAGGAAAACCGTCTAGAAGACATGAGGCAAAAAGGTTGCACAGTGTGCACTTAAAAACTGTGGAAGCATTCGGTAAGCATTATGAACTGCATGGTTCAGCTGTATTATGTTCCTATGATACCTCGTTATGATATATACATCTACATATCATGCAGAGTGGGACCAGCTGTAGCTCTTAAGATCTGAGGACCCCTTCGAGAGACAGAAGAAGGAAGCACAGGCCTTGAGCAAAGTGCCTAGAGGCACTATACCTTTGAAAGCAATTTCTTTAACATTCAGCAGAATTATTGCTGTGGAGTTTCAGGTCAACATATTACCATAAGATGCCAGATCAGGGAAAATCTCTTATACACAAGTCTGTCTGCCACCTCCCTGCACTTTTGCTATTGCAGAATAGCTAATGTAAAGCAAAGACAAAAAAATGATTTGATATAAAATGAAAACAGATCTATGGGTAATATTCAAGAATGAACCATCACATATTGGACATAAAATACTGTTTTCACTCGCACTTGCAATAATTTTGACTTTCAGGCTTCAGTGCAATTAATCAGGGCTTACAGTTAACAACTACTGTCATTTGTAATATTAACATAACTAAGAAAATCCTGTTTGTCATTCTCCATGCCCGTGGCAAACATTTAAACAAACAGACAAATTTATTTTCATGACAGTTGTGGCAAAACTAACAGAGAAGTTGCTATTCCTTTTGCCAACCCCTCCAAAAGCCAAGCAAATAAACAACTCATATTTTAGCTTTTTTTTACCTCAATTTCTCATACCCTTTAAAAAGTTTATTGACTCTAATCATCAAACTGTTATTTGCTATTGTATAATGTATGCCTCACTTCACATACAAAACCTAACACAAATTTCTAATATTTTTAAAATGGGCAAAGGTTTGTTGTCCTGAAAATGTTTATACAAATGCATGTGATGATGATGCCAGTGATGACAGTGATGAAGACATTAGGTCCTATAATCCCAATACTTCCCACGTTTTTCTGGGCGAGATTCTAAAAGTCTATTGGGTTGAAGCTATCAGATGGCACCTGCGGTTCTTCTGAGTGCTGCTGTAGCAGGATTGTTATGGAAACCTGTGGGGTTTGAGAGTTTTTTTTCTTTCTTTCTCTCTTTTCAAGACTATTAGATGTAAAAGCTTTTCTTTGCAGTGAATGAGTTAAAGAAGGGATGTTTCTCTACAAACACTGTAATATTACCTGAAATAAATGTACAGACAAAATGGCATGCTTAGAAGTATACTGATATAACTAAAAATAGAAAAAACACATCTTATGATTGTGTTGTGAAGTCCTTACAACATAAAAAAATATTTTAGATCCAAAATCCAGAGCAGTACAGAAAAACACTTGGAATATTTGGACAGTATTAAATATCTAACTGTAAACGAGCCACTGTTAATATTTGATGACACTAGCTGCAACAGTAATGCTGTCCTTTTGACTTACACAACAATGTGATATCGCCATCATAATGACCACTGGAAAAAAAGAAAGGAAATCATGTATTTCTGCAGCAGAGTTAATATTGAGTTCACAAGGAGAAGCTACATCCTTCTGAAGATATGGTGCTGAAACCAACAGTCTCTTGCGAATCCTCGATACTTTTACTAGGTATGAAAAAAAGATTAGATATGAGAAAGCTTAGAATATATACATTGATGACTGGCCCCTGGCCATGATATTTCTGAAGCTTGTAATCAGATTACTGAAAGATTATACTTTTACCTGCATTTCATCTAACCTTAGTAGGTCTCATATGCTCTGTTTTGAAATTCATTTTCACTGTTTTCAAGAGATGCGGGTAAGGCTGGTTTCATTTGTGTATTTTCTTTTGGTATATGAGATATAGTGGAACAACTGGAAACATTTTCCTCTGGGCTTTACACAAGTAGAGTGAACATATAACACATCTGTTCATCTGAAAGAAGGAAACTGTTGTATACAATTTCCTATGTAGATGTCAGTATTATGATGGTTGAAGGATTAGAAAGAATTGCAATAACATGTAAGTCAGAATAAAGCTCAGTAAAAAAACATACCAAAATGTTGCAAATATAAGCTTTTGAAATCTGAAGTCTGTGTCTCTACTTATGTTGACTGTAAAGTGAAGCCTGCCATTCATCTACCTCTTTCAATTAATCTTGGTTTTATTGGTTATCTTTGAGCCTAGTAACTTTTAAACTCATCTTTAATAAGCATTTACAGTTAACTAGATTTGGCTTGCAATCTATTAGTTTCAGACTTCATCAGGATTTAAGCAGTTCTACCCTTCTTTCCTTGTGTGCTGTATAAAGTTGAAGCAGGAAACAAAACTTTGTGATGACAAGTTTATTTTTTTTTCTTCTTTAACTTTGTTCATGAGTTACTTTACTTGTGTAAATGACAAATACCCCCTTTAATTTGACTTGCACATCATTTAAACCGTAGTTAAAAGAACACATTGTTTATTAAGGGTTGCACAAGGTATTCTAAATGTTCCACAGTAAACCATTCACTTCCTCTAGAATAAAATGATGTCAAATCTTGCCAAAGTAGCCGCAAATCTGAAGTATTTTGTTTTAGTACTTATTAGATACTTCAAGCAAATGCATATAAAATCAGTTCTTCTTTTCATAATCATCATGCAACAGGAGGCAGAATCGTATAGCCTTCAGGTGAAAATCTGTTCCATCTTGATTAATAGCAAAAAAGGCTTTTCTTTCCTGCTCTCACCTCTTCCCTCTCTACCACCACAACATTAAAATGGCTATAATTGAATGTGTATTTGTTGCACAACTGATGAGATTTCCACTTTCTTCTTAGGTAATTTATTTTCATGGATACATACATAGAACCTATAGGTAAAGTGTTCGCAACAATTTCTTGTTGAACATGCTGTATATCATAAACTGATGTTTTCCCTAACCTGTTTAGTCCCATAATTTCTATTTGGCTGAAGTCATGTTTTCCATGTGGTTGTTCAGTTTCACGGTGATGACAGAGCAAAAAAAAAAAATTCTCATTCTTTTGATAATTTAGTATAATGGTTTCATTAAAAAACACAGTATCTACTCTGGATGCCTGCTTTCAGTCTCCTGTGTTTCTTTCATGACTTTCATGCTGCATAGTAACATGGTAACACAAAGAAGCCCAAACAGGTGAAGGCGCATTTAAGTAGCTGCTCCTTTTTCTCTCCATGAAGGTATATAAACACTGTAATCAGACCACCTCTCCATTTTCTTTTTGATAAACTAAACAGATTAAACTCTTTTCAAAGTAAATATTTTTTTTCTGCTCTCCAAGAATAATTTTTACAGCCTCTCAAAGCTTTGAGTATTTCTTTCAAGCAGAACCTCAGCAAAACTGTACTCATTATCTTTTAGATTACACATGCCAAACAACACTGAAGGAGACACATTGCTGTCTTACTCCTGCTCACAGAAGTAATACTCTTACAATTTATGCACCCAAAGAACATGTTGGTCTTTCTACCATTGAAAGCTCTCTGAGTTGCCTTTGTATTAAAATTCCTTAGTCATTTGCAAGGTAACAACTTCCCCTGTTCAGTGGGAATGAAGTCGTATTTCCTAAATCAATGTAGTTACCATATCAAGATGATTATTGAAAAGGAAATATTCTCAGACATATACATACATTAATCGGGCCTGACTTCACAAATGTTTGCAATAACTCTGTATAGCTGCCTTATGCTCAACATGTTTTACCACTCCAGTCATTTGTGTCTGTAGTGGGTTGACCTTGGCTGGACACCAGGTGCCCACCAAACCACTCTATTACTCCCCCTCCTCAACTGGACAGTGGGAGAAAAAGTGCAATGAAAGGGTCGTGGGTGGAGATAAGGAGAGGGAGAGATCACTCACCAGTTACAGTCACCAGCAAAACAGACTTGACCTGGGGAAATTATTTTAATCTATTACCGATCAAATCACAGGAGAATAATGAGAAATAAAAACTATATCTTAAACACCTTTCCCCCACCCTTCCCTTCTTCCCGGGATCAACTTGACTCCCAAGTTCTCTACTTAATCCTCCTGAATGGCACAGGGGGACGGGGAACGGGGGCTGCAGTCAGTTCATCACATGTTGACTCCGCTGCTTTTTACTCCTCACACTCATCCCCTGCTCCAGTATGAGGTCCCACCCACGGGAGACAGTCTTCCATGAACTTCTCCAGCTTGCATCCTTCCCACAGGCTGCAGCTCTTCAGGAACTGCTCCAGGGTCGGTCCTTTCCATGGGGTGCAGTCCTTCAGGAATGTACTGCTCCATTGTTTCTCCCCCAGAGGATCACAAGTCCTGCCATCAAACCTGGTCCACTGTTGGGCTCCTCTCTCCACAAGGTCACTGATCCTGCCAGGAGCCTGCTCCAGCACAGGCTTCCCACAGACTCACAGCTTCCTTTGTGTGTCTACCTGCTCCAGTGTGGGGTCCTCCACAGGCTGCAGGTGGATATCTGCTCCACCGGTAACCTCCAAAGGCTGAAGGGGGACAGCCTACCTCACCATGATCTTCGCCATGGCCTGCAGAAAAATCTTTGCTCTGGTGCTTGGAGCACCTCCTCCCCTTCCTTCTTCACTGACCTTGGTGTCTGCAGAGTTGTTTCTCTCACATATTCTCACTCCTGTCTCCCAGCTGCTGTTGCACAGTGTTTTGGTTCCCCCCCGCTTCTTACATGTGTTATCTCAGAGGCGCTACCACGTTTGCTGATGGGCTCAGCCTTGACCAGTGGCAGGTCCGTCTTGGAGCCAGCTGGCATTGGCTTTATTGGACATAGGGGAAGCTTCTAGCAACTTCTCACAGAGGCCACCCCTGTAGCACCCTGGCTACCAAAACCTTGCCATGTAAACCCAATGCAGTTTCATTCACACATTTGAGAATTAATGATGTATTTATTTCAAATTAAAAGAAAAAAAAAAGAATACCATGAGCTTCAAAATCTTGCAACATCCCCCTTTAATGAGGATTTCCCACTGACAGCCACTTAATCCTTATTGTTGATCTTGAATTTTGCACAGCACCTGGTGGCCTCTTCTGGCTCTGAAACCTGTGACTTTCTGAAAATTGTGGTTGCCTTCCTTTTTTTTGAAGGGCTTTGAGGAACAAAAACCACTCTCCCCAACACATTTGTAACATATAGTGTTTCAAGTAAAGAAAAATTGTAGTAAAATCACACACCCCACTGTCTTTGGTCAGACATATGCTGGGAATTGAACGAATTCTTCATCCCTCTACACAAAAGTGGTTAGATCTGTTCCTGGTGTGTTACACTTTCTTCTACATTTATGTAAAATGGAGACTTAAAACAGAGACCTATGTCAATTGTTCTGGGGTGCTGAAAGGTATGCCTAATCTTAACCAAGGTCACTAAGCTCAATTTAAGAGTGCTGGAAGAGATATAAGACTCTGGGGGAAGATTAATTAAATGATGGGATCATCCCTTCTGCCCTCAAATTCTATGACATTTTTCATGCACCTGGTTTCGACTAGCAACTGGGAAAAAAAAGGCAATTCATCTTTCTGGTTAAAAAAGGAAGCATGACAACCCCCTTTTTGTTTTTTATTTGTAGTCATCTAAATTTTCAGTTTCCTCATCTTGCTATATTCTCGCATCTGCACTGTTCCTGCTTGGTTTTTGGCAGTCAATTTGGGGCTGCATTTCTTGAGAGTATATAAAACTAACATTGTTATGTGGCTCTTCTGACAGGCGAAGCACTCATGCAAAGCAAGATGAATGGGATGTCAGTTTTCCCTATCATGGGATCTCCATTTAGTGACCCAGATGAGAACTGAGAGAACTTGTCACAGAGGCGAGACAGACCAGATATGGCTTTAAATGGGACTCCAAATCTCATATAGTTTTGAAGCTACTGCTAGAACACTGAATTTGTCATAAAAGACTTGTCAGTTCAGAGTTCATTAAGGTAAAAGATGAGAGTGTTTTGTCTGGACACTCTTGAGCCTTCCTGTGATAGGAGCATGGAGTAGTTACAGCCCTTGAAAGAAAAAAAAAAAAAAGTGCTTTTGCAGAGTTTTCTTCTAGCTTTCCTTTGGGTTGAATCTCTGTGGAATAGCTCCTCCTGGCATATAAGTATTTCTTTTCCTTGTTTGTCTTTTTCAGCTTCTTTATTAAACTTGGAGGTGTGTTTGCGATGTCAATTCAAAGTCCCTTGAGACTTGGCTGAGACTTGAGGTGAGGTGTTAAACTTCACAAGGCTGAATTGGAACGCTTAAGGTGAGAGACAGGGTTTTAATCACTTGCACTATGGCTGCCACACTAGAAACTTTGTGACCTCAGCTGAGTTTTCTTATACTCAGAGTCCAAAATCAATAGAAGTATTCATGACTGGAGAAATGACTTGTGTTTAACTTTGGCCCCAAAGCTGGGAAGCATCAAAAAGTGTATTTCTCAGATGTGCAGTTTACAAACTGTGACTCTGAAACTCTGAATTTTACTATTTTGAATTCCATTTTTTGTAAATAATTCAGAACTGCAGCACCATCCTTGACAGAACACTTAATCCTCCTGCTTCACAAGCATATTTTCTTCACATCACAAAGATTTGACCTTGTACTAAGTTTACTGATGCACCTTGACACTTTTGGCAGATAGTAAGAAAGTTCAGTATTACTATTACTATTACTATTATTATTATTATTATTAAGATCCTGGGATTTGGGTGGATCACATATAGTCTTCCAAAAATTTTATTTTAGCACACTTATTGTAATGTTAAAACTAATAATATAAATTTATATAAAATAGAAAAATCAATTAAAAATATATAAAACTGTATAGGTGTTAGAAAACAGAGTAGTTCAAATTTACTAGGAAATGTTTGTGGGGGTTTTTTGTTTTATTTTTGTTTTGTTTTGTTTTTAAATAGAGTCCTGGTTAGCTCAGTCATTGGATTCTTCATAGTATCATGTATCATATTGATATCAAAACTATGTTGAGAACTAGCTGGCTGCGCTAAAAACCTTAATTGGTCATATATGCACTGTGATAATTATTTTTTTTCCTTATAGCGTATATATCTCGGTGCAGCCCAGTAAAATATTCATTGCGGTGCACGAATAAACCCCTTAGATTGTGTTGCGTACAGTTCTGTTGCAATGACCCCAAATGTATGTGGCAGTGACACTTGGAGTCTTCCACTCAGCATCTGTGTACATGAGTATCGATAGTTTTGAAGCAGAATGAAAAGAACTGTTGACTAAAAATAACACCATACACTTCTTGACAAGGATCCTAGCTCTGCAATTGTATCTCATCTTATGATTTAAAAGAGCTTATGAACAGTAGTAAAATTGCTAAATGCTCCAGGTCTGTTCATGTCTTTCTGTTAACAAGTTAAATATGCCGTAGATATATATCAGTAAAGAAAAAAGAAAACCACCTTCTTCAGTATTTTCATGGCTTAATAACATGAATTAAAAAAGATATACAACACTCATTATAAAGCAAAACTGTGGAACTCACTGCTTTAGAAGCCAGGCTCAGTGGAAGAAAAGGAAGAAGTTGATACAGATACAATACTGTGCAGATCTGGTGTCAGAAAATAATTTCCCACAGAAAATTAATCCATGTCCAGCAATAATTCTTCAAGTAGCTGTCACTAAGGAACACCGAATGCAACAGCTGATGATTTGCATTTGATCCAGTATTACAAGATTAAAGGGCAGTGAAAAGGACTCCACTTATGTACGAACTATCAGCTGCACAAATATAAGATGAGAAACAACTGGCCAAATGGGGATGATCTAGGAATTATAGCGGATTGCTAACTGAGCATGAGTCAACTGTGTCATGTTGTTACAACAAAAGCAAATATCAGACTGCTATATACAAGCAGAGCATCTTCTGCAAAACACATCCAGTAATCCTTCTGCTTACTCAGCACCGCTCAAGCCTTAGCTGAAATGCTGTGGCCAGCAATGTGCCCAGCAAGTTAGAGGTAGCACAAGTGGAGAGGCAATTGTAGGAGCTGAGCTGTAGCTCAGATATACAGAAAACAATTTGTAACAGTAAGGACAGTGAAGCATTAGGATAGATTTCCTAAGGATCTTGTAAACACCCTATCTTTGGAAGCATTTAAGATCAGACTAAGGAAGTATCAATCAGGAATAACACACCGATAGCTGATCCTGTTTTGGACTGAGGAACAGGCTGAGTGACCTCTCAAAGTTTTTTCTAGCAACATTGTCTATGACTAATCACTCCCTTAATCCCCCCTTTTCCTAGACAGGCAAAAAAATGGGTATATAATATCTCATTAGATTTGTAGTTAGACACAAAAAGTGATTCTTTCTTCAGAAGAGCTTTAGTAAGACTCTTGAACATAAAAGCTTTTATTTCATTCTGAATGAAAGCAGGCTTCGTTCTTCCTTTGATCTGAAAAGAAGATGCTTTCCAAAATAAAGTTCATCATAAGGCAAACTGAATTTTTCTCAAGTTCATTTAGTTTAGTTAATTTCAGGTTTTGTTTGTTTTGTTTTGTTTTGTTTTGTTTTTTATTTAATGTAAATTATTTTATCTCTGAAGGACAAAAATCTACTCATAAGACCGCCATGCCTTCTAGTGAACACCAAAAAAAGTTCACTTTCACAAAGTTTGCAGACGTTTCTTTTGATTAGTCACAAAAACTATGTAAGTACAATCTTGTAGGAAGATTTAGTGTGACTGATAGAAGTGTTTATCTACTTCATGCGATTTAGCAATCTTTGGAAGCAGGACAAAGATCAAGTTGGGCTTTCTAACCAGCTTTCACTTATAATTTGTCAGCTGGGCTTTGTTTCTGTAGTAGCTGGAACTGTAAGGTAAAGGGGTTTTTTGTTTTGTTTTCAGAAAGTCCAGTGGGAATTGATTATTTAAAATACAATATATAATTTATTTTGTGCAGACATCATCACTGATTCCTTAACATATTTTTGGTAATGTGAAGATCCTGCAAGTGATTTTATTTTCCAAATCATGTCCTTCATTGAATCTTTGTTGAAGTTATGTCATGGGAAGAAGAAAATATGACTAATTTTTTTTTTTTTTTCGACTACTGGAAAAACACTGTAAAAGTCAATTTTAAATGATCAATTCTAACATGAAAGACAATGGAGGCAGAACCTCAAGATACTACTTCCCTACAGCCCCTTTGCAGGCCTGCTGGATGGCTTAGAAAGGTGTAGAGATTAGTCAGAGAGAATCAAGACTTTAAATCAAAACTGGATGTCTTTCTAAAAGATATATTGTCCCTCAAGCAGAAGATATGAACTTGATGCATGAATTATTGGTTCAGATTTTACGGCCTGTTACACAGGTGGTTGGAATAGATAATCATAATGGTTCTTTCCATCCATACAGTATACGAATTTGAATTCAGCATGAGCAGATTGAGAGGCAAAGGATAGCTCAGTGAAAGCAAATAATCTAAAAAACAATAACTACAATAACAAAAAAAAACCCCAAAACAACCAGAAACCACCAAGAAATGCCCCTTAATTTTTTGCTCTCTTTAAGAGGGTAAAAAAAAAAAAAGGACATTTCTTTCCTTTTTCCCTGTTCTCAGCATAACTCTTAACGAAGCAAAACAACAATAGTGAAAAATAAAGATCTATGACTTTGAGAGGTGGCCTGACACTTCTTGTTTTCTTGCCCACCACTGTGGCAATTGGCGTGTTGGCCAGCACAGTAGGATTTCTGACATAAAATAAATGCAAGCTGGAAATGGGAAATTATGCTTTCTGGAAGAATGATATGGACTCAGTAATAAGAAAACAAATAACAAATTTGCTGGTGGCACACGAATCAAGAAAGAATTTAGTAGCGTTTCCACTACTGCATTCGTTCTACTGTGCTAATGGTCATGGTAAAAATTTGCTGTAGTCATTAAAGTAGCAGATATAAGCGGAGAGCATACAGGGAGCAGAAACGCAGAGTAAGAAGTGGCCATTAAAGTCACAATTAGAAATATAACCTTACCTTTTAACAACAGAGGTGTTAACAACACAGCAGACTGCCCTCTCAACTCACCACATTGCTGCTTAAAGAGTTCATTTAAAATAGTCCTCAATTGGCATGCTTGGAAATGTCATCCTTTAGCAACATGAAAACATAGCATATAGAACCGGAAAAGCATTTAATGGCTATCTCTGTATTACTGGATCTGGGAGTGCTTTTAAGTTAATGGTTGCAGGTACAGTGCAGCACTTTCCCTCCCCTTCAGAAATGCCCCTTCTGTCCTATTTTTCACGTACAGAAAACTTGCAGGCCAGACAAGGGGTATAGTTTGCTTTAAAAAGACCTTAGAGTCCTCATTGAAGCAACTCCCAGCAGCCCATGGATCATTTAGTTTTAATCCATGCTACTCTAAGTAATATACCACACAATTTCATCCCAAATTTAGGAAGCTATAACTTAAAAATATGTTCTCACTCACACATTTTCTCATGACACACATTTGCAATAGTGAAACATTCAGATATTAAGAATCTTCTTGTGATTTATGAGCAAGTTATTAATTGACAGTGTATATCCTTTTATTCTGGTGAAACTTATTCTTTAGCTAAAATAGATCTTTCCATTTCCATTTTACTAGACTGAAGTCCTCTCCAACACAAAAGGTTTTGCAAACTCTTGATAGTATTAGTAATCAGTCTGAACTCATATTTCTTGAACATGACCAGAACTGTGTATAGTATTTCAGACAGATATCACTAGTGCCTTGTAAAATACATTAAAGCATTACCCTCTCTGCTACAAACCTGCTTCCTGATAGCTGCAAAGACTGTACTTATTTTGGGGGGAGATAAAACCAGTAATGTTGAATAGTATTTTCCTCTGTTTTCATTTTCAGCTTGCTTGAAAACCCTCCACACCTATTATGCATACTAAAATCACTTTTATGAGGATTGGTACATGATTGGCTACTTTTAACAATTAATGGGAAAAAAGTAAAAAAAAGTAGAGAGATCAAGTTGATTAAAAGAATTAAAATTACCATGGTTGAATTAAAAGAAGTAATGCTCTCATGACGTAAAAAAATTGACAGGAATGTTTCTATTTCTTTGACATTTCTGAGGGAAGGTATTCTATATGGTTCAAAGTCAAAATAGGAGATTTTAATTTCAATTGTTCCATCTAATGTTATGTATATTTATTACACTTAATATTTAACAATATATTGCAGTGGTCTAATGTCATCTGAACAAAATATTTTGAAAGGTTACATCAGTGTTTCTGAAACAAAACATTTAAGGCCTTTGACTCTATAAAGTGCCTCGAAACATTGACTTTAATTCTGACAGAAAATTACAGCTATTCAAAATGTAAGAATTTCTCATTGGATAGTCATTTCTTTTTTCTTACCAACTCTACTAATATCTGAGTAGCAATTTTTTGGTTTGGTAAACTGCTTATAACCAGAGTATCTAAGCACTTTCTAAATAAAATAGATATGAACTGTATGTATAAGGTAATATACATATAATCATTTAATATGTTTGAAAAAAAGAGAGCTGTTTATCCAAAATTACAACTCAGTGTGTTTTAAAGCATGGAAATCCATACTCAAGGAATTAAGGTACGGCTTAAATCAAGTGCTACAATTTTTGTAACGCTGAACCTCATTAGCGACTAAGTAAGCTGCTCCTACCCAACTCATAAACTCTTAACCGTTTTCTTTGTAATGTGCACCTATGGTCTTCCTTTGAGGGGTGTAGTTCAGGACTGAAATCCATGAAAGGGTCCTGGAATGACCTTTAATCTGATTTTCACAGTAGATTTCACAAGTATAGGGTGGAAATAATAATGGAAAGATGTCTTGTTACATAAGCATTTTCAAGCACAGTTTAGAGGCAATTTTTGGCACAATCTCCAAGCTAGTAATCTTCAGTTCCACTGAGTGTAGAAATACTTTTCCTCAAAAGCAATGGAACTATTTGACTCCGTAGTGCAAGAGAATTCACAGAGACAGATGTAATATAGGGTAAACCATAGTCCTCCTGAATTAGGATTGGACATCAAAGGCAGACTTTTGGAAGTATGGAAAGGCTTCCATATGCCAGCACAGCATAGTGATGGTACTCGGAATGCTCTTGCCTCATTGCAAGCCAAGCTGCACTGGTGCTAAATAGAAGGCAGCCATGTCAATTTGACTCAGTGACTGTGCCACAAGGAAGATCTGAACTGAACAGAGAATTTGATCTCTTATATTCCCATGTAACGTTTCTTTCTTTGGGCTTTAATTAGTGCACAAGATTTTGGTCCCATGAGCTTTGAAAGTTATACTCTAGTATATTTCATTCAAGAAGGCCATCAGATCTCTAATTGGCTTACAGCTTAGATGTGTGTTGAAGAAATTGAGGGGTGCAAAGACAAAGCAAGATTATTCCTTATAAGGCTGCTTCTTCACAAAATCTCTCACCAAAGATCAGAAACCTTCATGGATTTTCTGTTATTTTCAGCAAGGTTCAGAATGGATGTCAAACAAGCCAAAACCATAAGGAGAAAAAATTTCATAATGTTGTTTCTGTGTTTTTTTGTGTTTTTCACAAAGCCATATACATCACATATGACATTTTGTGTCATTGCATGGTTGTGTGAAGGCAAGCCAAGTCCAAAATAGAGGCTTCATGAAGCAATGATCAATCACCCAAGACATTTGGGTTTGGTATTCAGATAAATCTGGACACACAGTATGGCTAAAATAGCATGAGAAATGATTTTCTTACATTATTTCTGTGCTCTGTGCTTTTCATGCATGATAAGATTTGGATTTTTTCCAAACCATTTACCCAGACCTACTTCTTTCTAACTGTGTACTTTTAATACCCCTGAAATGAGTTTTTCTTGTGATCTCATGGAGAAACTGAAACTGCAGTGGAAAAGTGGACAACACTGTCAGCAGACAATTGGTATTTGCAGATGGAAAACACTACTGTGGGAAAACTCATACGGTTAAGCCACTGATTAAAAATAAATTGTACCCTCAAAGTAAATGTACATTAATATTATGTAGGGACAGGAAGCAGGGATACTCCTAGAACACTTAACTTTACATCTCATTGACTGACAAAACAGAGTGCTTTGCTATTCAGCATGTTTTCAACAGCAGAATTTATTTTCCCTGGTTTACATGTTTTTTAAAGCCCTTCTCTTTTTTTCCTCCCTGTGCCAAAACCAAACATGAATGTTTCTCTTCATTGTAATATAGTAATTTAGCTTTAAAATCACTGAATTTGGATCAGTTAAAGTCTTTTGTAAAACTGGGAAAACACAGATTAGAAGATATTATACACCACATGAGGTATTATACACCACTGTTTCTTCACTGATGCTTTTGAGAAGTTTCCTTTTCCTTTGATGGGAGGACTGCTGTGAGGTCTCTTCTCCAGACTGCATAAGCCTGAGCCCCTTGCCCTCTCCTCGCAGGGCAAGTGCTCCAGCCGGTATCATTGTTGCCACCCTCTGCCAAACTTGCTACAGTTTATCAAAATCTTTCTCTCCATACGCTCAGAGAAAAATACTGTTTTCTACACAAGCCACATTGCCATAGATCAAACATTTCATTTTTGTGTAACAATTCCTTTCTGCAAGGTTGGCAGTCAGGTTTAGTTTATGAATAAGTGTTAGCACATACAGACAGATAAATGCTTCAGAAAATGATTGCTTACAGAAGAAGTAGGCATTCCCAGCAGTTTTAACAAAACCTCCACAAAGGAGCCTCAGTGCACTCCAGGAAATCAGTTGTATTTTCCCTGTGATGGCTCTCCTGGGGTATCAACCATGGAAATGGAGATCCACCAAATCATAGTCCCCTCTGTCTGACAAAGCAGAGCTGCTGTCAAAACTGATGTCAAAATAATTTCACCTATGGGTAAAACTCCTTAGCTTGCCAGATAAGCTAAAAAAGTGAGCTCATTTTCCATGATCCTGTGCATTTATATTTTCATTGGAATTTGAGGATGATCAAATGAAAAGCATAATGAACAGAATAAGAATCTAACTTTAAAAATTAGGATTTTAACTTAAAGGCAACTGAGATGACTAAATTCATAGACAAGATAATTTGGGCTAATAATGTAGTCAATAGACTGGGACAAACGCCTCTGGATGGTAATCTAGTGTTTTCCTGAAAAATATTTCTTTTTTTCCTTTTTTTTCCCATCTCTTTTATCAACTTTTCAAAATTTACTTTCTTTGTATGGGAATTCTTCATACAGCTGGAATTCAAAAGAATAGGTAGGAGGATAATCCCAGCAGTCTGCCATTGAAAACTATTTTTTAAAAAAATCTATATTTAAAACCTGGCCTAAGTAACCATTTTAAATGTGTGAAATATTAGGTATGTGAAGTAAAATACTTTCCTGATTTAACATTCAGAATTACATACTGTCATTGCTCTTAGTAATTATGATGAAAAATATGATTATATATTGTAGTTTATATTAAAAGTAATCTCATTCCCAAAATTAATGTTTAATGAATAATTAATTTAAAAACAAGAAAACGCACAGACCAAAAACCACAGTAGAATATTATTTATACAACAGAATTGAGGAAAAGGGAAATACCAGTGAAATTTACAATGTCTGCCTGTCTCAAAAGAAAAGAATAATAGGATAAAGTAAACTGCATCTCAAACACTAGTGGATAAAAGCAATGATTTATCCAAAGTGTTGGTATTGGTTTTAGGTGCTGTAAAGTCTTCATTCAGCAACAATGTGGACATATCCACACAGCCTCTCCACTTGCTCTCTGTGCCATCCCTCAATTTCTTTTCCACAGACTTTTTATATTCAACCCCTTCCTTCCCATCTTGAGAGAAAAACTTTCAACTAGCCCCAGCAGTCACAGATTTTCTGAGTTTGTTTTCTTCTCCACCTTACAAGGCTATAATTGTTGTGTCCCACAACACTTTGCTCCTGTCCATCATAATGAAACATGAGCTGCCACCAGACACTATTCACCTAGTAATAAGCAGAAGCAAAGTATTTGGGGTTCTATAAGCACCAGGGCAGTCATCTTCAGATACAGACTGAGGAGTTTGCTAATGAAGATGACATATTTAAGAGACAGCTAGATAATGAGGATTGTGAATAACTAAATCCATAGAGAAAGCAGCTAGAATCTGTGGTCAGGTGAGCCAGAAGTGTTGCACATGAGAGGAAAAGGGGAAAAAAAAAAATTCTGTGGTATGGTCACTTAGGTACTTTACATCCATGTTGAGGGGTAAAGTATTTTTAAGCAGTCAAACAGATTTTTAAATGAGAGGAAGAGACAATGCAATGGAAAAGACAAATCAGATACAGAATCTGAATTACTGTGCTGAGCAAGATGTGAACAGCATCAGTTGTACTCTGGAGGTGACTCTCACTGCTGACTATACATAGAACCTGGGCAATTAACTCAGGCACACACCTAACTTAAAATGGCTAAGGTTATTGAGTTTATTCCTTTCCAGTTAATTCCACTAAAAAGTTTGTTAGTACAGATGTCACAATAGCCAGATCAAATTCTGAATAATGGATAAATATATTAAAGCTGCAAGTCAACTTCATCATGTGTAGACAGCTAGGGGACAAATTCTTGTCTTAAGACTATCATTTTTACTCTCTTCCTTTCTGCCTTTTAATTGTTCTTCAACCAAGTATTGGTTTTAGATAAGTACGATGATTTCTGAGAAACGTTGGGGTTTAGGTTTTATATAACGTAGGTACTATGTCACCTATATAACAGTGGCACTTCAGCTCTTGTAAGTCATTACCTCTCTCAAAAGCTTTGCAGAGCAGTTGAATAGAGACAGAGTTTTAGGGGACTGTGAAGCTTTGGACTTGGAGATGAAAACAAGAAAAACCTAGACTGCTCCTTAAACTCTGAATTTGGTAACAGAAAATAATAAAAAAGAAAATAACTTCACCCATAGCTTAGCGGTGTTGTTTATGTATCATATATGACCCAGAGAGTGCCTGAGATTCTGGGTGCCGGTGGATAACTCTCAGCACCACTTTTTTCTAGTGAGTTTGATGTCTTGTAGTATGGAAAGAAAGTTGAAATTGGAAAGGAGTCACTAAAACTAAACTAAAAATATTTTTTGTCTTTGAAATGAGTCATTTATAAAAATTTAGATTAAACTTAATGGATATATTAGGAAATCGTGTGAACAGGATGATGATGACTTTTTTTCAATATAGGATGTGGAAAAATCAAAATTATTCTTTAAAAGAATAAAAAGAAGAAAAAAAATAAGTAATTAAGCAATAGGTGATTAGTGACTGTAAGGAGCCAGTCTATCTTGTTTTGTGCAAAAGTGCAAGGAGTCAGCTAAAAAGTTCCAAAAATGTATGGATGAAGACAATTTTATATATATATATTTTTTTTTTTTTCTAGCAGTAGAATACTAACTAATCTGGATTCTGTATTTATGTCTTCAGTTAGAAGACAAGGTTGGAAAAATGCATTTGCCCACTTGCCAGTGATAAGAAGAAACTTTTCTTGCTTTTTGGGACTTACACATCACCTTCTGTAAGATATAGAAGTTTAATTTAAAAATCAATGAATCACTCGCATGCATACAAGAAAGAAGTAGTAGAAGAAATCTTTTACTTTTATGTTTTTGAAGAAAATCTTCTACATGTTTCCAATGTTTCTCATGGCTGCTCGTATTATGAAAAAAAAAACATAAAACTATTTTATTTTTTTTTTTACTTTTATTTTTTTTGATGCATACAGTAGAGAATAGGTTCATTGTAAAGACACTGAATACTCCACCCAACTGAATCAGCCTGTCACGGCCATACTGTTTCCAGATGTGATTTGGAAGGTCCTGATTCCACATGTCTTACTGAGTCTACTTGCCTGAACTGCGATCCACCATAAATTGCAATATGCTCTCTAGTGGCTTTCTCTTTCTTATTTTCTGAGGTCTAAATACCCACTGTCTTTCGCTGCATGTACAGATGGTGTGGGACTTAAATTTGTTGAAGTGATGAAGAAAATAACAAAAGAATACAAGGACAGATAAAGACAATCAAGATGCAGAAGATGTCTTCTACTTTTCAGGAGCAATAATAAAATTGGTGACCGTAGTGGCCAAGAGAAAATGCAAAGTGGGAGTACAGCCACATACATCATGGCAGCAGAACTGCAGTTCTTCCTACTGCCTGGTGACTGGAATTAAGAAGCTGAGTTTTTATGAATGAAAAGGGAGTAGTATTTCAGGCACACCTGGTAGACTCTGACCATGCCTAGGTTACCAGATGCAGGAATTCTTCTAATTTCTTGGTTCTCGGGTGCAGTCCAGCTACATCTCAGTTTCATTTCGGAGATTCAAGCATCAGATTTCACAAACTTACCATCATCCACTTATTTCTGTAAAATGAAAGTCTGGGCAAATGGGTTGGTTGGTAGTCATTAAGCACTTCCAAAGGTCTCTGGCATGTCCAGTAGATAAACCCACAGGCCTGTCTGGCAGGTTGAGCTTCTAGAAAATAAGCAACTCCATATGTTGTCACACTAATTAGAACTGTCTTGACTCCATACTCTTTCCACCATCTGCCTCCTGAATGCTTGATTATGCCTTAAGGAAACATTACCCTCTGGATCACTTGTTAGTCTTAAGCAAAGCAGACTCCTTATATCCTCCCCTTGGCCATCTGGCACTCTTCCTCATTTTCTCTGTAGGGTCACAAGACAACTTCATCAGTCCTTACTTTTTTCTGGCCATGTAAGCTACCCTATTATCATGGGTAGCTTCACACTGAGATCTGCTAACTGCATTTATGCAGTTCTGAGATAGGACCCTGTAAAGGTTGATTTAGAGAAAGCGTTTCCCAGTAATACCTAGAAATCATGGAAAATATTGACCTAATACCTACCAATCCCTGCCAAGTATAGCTTCCAGTGATGCAACTTTACTACTTTACCAAAAAGACTGAGCCCAAACACTTTCAGGAAGCTGTCAGTCATGTCGGTCCATACGAATGGAACAGATCTGAAACAATTAATTCTTGTGTAATGGGAGAAGATACAGGGAAGCATATGAGTATGTCACTGTCTGTTTTTCCCATAGAAATAAAATGAGGAAAATAAAATAAAACTAAAAAAAAAAAAAAAGATTAGAGAAACAAGAAGGGGGAGAAAGGGGACAATTAATCCAAAACAAAAAATAAATTTGAAATTATAAAATTGCAAAGAAATACTTTATTTTGGTCCTGCAGTTATGTAGGAGTTTTTCGAAAAGAATATTTGCCCAAACCAGTGCAATCTACTCAAACATGTCACTTTTTATGAAAGAGCAATTCTTGTCCAAAAACTTACATCAAAATACTTTCAACCAGTTCCTACAAAATCCTAAGCACATAAAAACCTTATACTACGCCAGAAAAGTTGGAAGTAAGAACATGGTAATTTACAGCTGAAAAACTCCATACATTTTAATGTAAATGTTATAATCATGGACATGGAGAAGGCAGAGATCTAATCCCTTCACTAAAGTATGGCTTCCAGTAACTTATTTTTTGGATGAATGAAACAGATCAATTTCAAACTGAATTGTCTACAATCAGCATGGATAATCCAACAGCAACATCAAAACATTTCCCATTATACTTAGCAGAACTCCAGCTGGGATATCTCTATACAAGTGTTTTATTAAATGACATGCAGAAATAGACATTGAATAAATGAATTGGTTTCAGAACAAATATGGTACATAAAAAATTTAAATAAGAAATGGAAAGTAAAACATGGAAGAAAATGAAGATAAGTTTGTCATAAGACCAAGAGAATTGGAAAGAACATGTAACTAGCAATGCAGTCTCTGAAATGAAAAACGATTTATAATTTCTTACACATTTAGTCTACTGATCAGAAAATCCTTAAGTTCTGAGATGAACTGAAGGAAGACTGGTAATAACCAGAGGACTTGAATAGTAACAAATTGAGTCCAAAGAAATAGACTATTACTCGAGTGATTTACAAGTGTGCTCTAAAAGAAAAGTATATAAAAGAAAAAAGATTCAAGAAAAATAAAAGCTGCTATTGATATGGAGATGGACTGCTTCACAGTATAGATACCCAGAATTTGAGAAAACAATGGCTTATGTGAGAAAGGTGTAGTACTTTTCTGAAGTGACAAACACAGGGTCATTATTGGTAATCACTGTAAGCTACAACGCTTTTTTTAATAAATATAAATGGTAGAGATCTCAAAGCCCAGAAGTAAAAAATGTATATGCAAAGCAAGAGAAAGCTGGTGAACAAGGTGGCAGAAATAAAACATTTTTTTCCATTTCGTGCAAATAAATAGGTCCTACCCACTCTTTTTTTTTTTTTTTTTTTTTTTAAAGGATTAGCACATTCTAAGATAAATCACGTAAGCAGACAAATAGACTCAGGAGCATCAGTAGCTGTTAAAGCGAAGAGGAAGAGAATCCCACTAAGGCATACAATATCAGATTTTATCCATATGGTGTAAAAAGTCCACTAGATGAGAAACGCTTATCTGTGACTTCATGAAAAGATAAAAACACACCATCAACAACAACAAAAAAAGCCCAACTCAACAAACCCACAAAAAAACCCCCAACCGCTCCTAACAGTTGTTGAAGTGTTGGTTCAAGAAAATAATTGTCTTTTTCAAGGAGATGTTGAGCGAAAAGACAGGTCTGCACATAGATAAAACACTATCTCCAGTATTACAAAAACATAGAATACTGTATCTTGGTAGATCACAGACAGAAGAAAAGTTACTGTAACACAGGGACAAAAAAAAAAAAACACCAAAAAAAACCCAAAACCACAAAACAAAACAAAACCAACAAGATGGTATCAGAAAGGAAGCCCTGGGGCTTATTTTTACTACCAAGTATTAGTGGTAAACACAAGATACTGATAGGCATTGATACCATAAAGAAAGACTGACATATAGCAACAATTTATATAGTTTCCCATATATTTTAAGTAGAAGTAATGTTTCTTTTTATAAATGTGAAATTTAAAAGTTTTAATAAAATGCAATTTGGAAAGATTCAAGATCCAAAAGTTATAGGGAATAATCAATGAGATTTTGGAAGATAATAATTAAAAAGGTAGTTCCTGGCTGCATGAGATTTTTCTTTTAAGTGCTATTCTGTTTTATTAGAGGGTGTGTGAAATAAAAAATTGTTCTACAAAAATATTTGAACTCCTCAATATTCAGTTCATCATAACTGAGCATGGGTAATGATTATTTGCCACCTCAAATTAGTGGCCCTTGAGCCTCTATTTTCCCAATCCTGTCCAAAGAAAGTTCTTACATCTAAAGGTTGCACAGAAACTAACCTCTGACAGGCTGCCATTTTTAGTCATGTACAGTTTGGGTGCTGGGTTTATTAAGCATTATTGTTACCGAAATGAACCTTTGTGAAATTTGACTGAACGAGGCAGTATTTCAGGAGAATAAAATGTATGAGACAGCATTTCAGAATTTTAGCTGAATGGGTCTGCAAATATGTCCTTCCTCATTTTCACTCAGCAGGATAAACAAAAACTGTAGATCACTACCAGCTGCACATTCAGTCAGGCTAGCAACAACTTTAAAAGCACAAAAAGCACTAATGTATTTCATATGCAGGTTGGATATTTGCAAAGGTAGAGCTGTAAAAAAACCTGCAGCTTTAATTTGGAGACACATACATTTTCAAATGTAGGTCTGCAGAGCTCATTTTTTAGTACAGTTTTTGCAGAAGCCCAAGCTTTGAATTTGTTATTTGAAATCTGAAGATAAAACAGCAAGGAAAAACAGAAAGATAGGGACTGAGATAACAAGATTAGGACTTAAAGATAGTACTCAAACCTGTCAAGGACAAAACTTCAGCAGATTATTTGTCTAGACAATGACTTTATAATCTAAGAAATAAGCTATCCAGAGCAGTGAACGCATCAGCCACAATGATGACTACAATTAAAACTAAAACCCACTGTATTTGTGAGACCTATTTCATGGTATGGATATGACCAATGATGGGTTTTTTGCAAGTTGTAAATTTTTTCCACTACCTCTCTTTGAGATCTGGAGTCTCTGAGGGCTCTCTTCTTGCCCGTTGTCCTTTACTTTCTGAGTGCTGTATCCTAAACAAACCCTTCAAACAGACCTGTACTCTTTCAAAGTCACATATCTCACCTTAGGCAGCTCACTAATCTCTCAAAACCTGGATGACTAAACCAGACTCATAATCTTCCGCTTCTGAACTGTCTAAAGCTTTCCTTTAAAGTTTTCATGCTACCACCTTCTGTCATCCAGAACTAGAAGTTTCCTTTGATACTCTTCTTCCCCTTCTCCTACATCTTCCATATCATAACCAAACCCTTTCATGACTTCCTCCACATTTTAAAAAAAATCCTGCATACTTCTATCCACTCATATGTTTGTAATTTTCTTGCGAAATCTGTCAGTGAAAATAACTCCTCCACATCAAGCTTAAGAAAACACATTTTACAGTGTTTCTCTGACACTAATGTGTAGTGTATATGTTTTATATATACATTTGTATATATATATGTACACATAAATATGCACACATGGGTATATCAATAAAAGAATACAGGGTATTGAAGAAAGATTTGACAATTTGTTCCACATGTAAATGTCATGTGTAAGTCACTTAAAAGAGCTGTGAAAGTTTATATGGGTTGTAAATTTGACCAGACATCTATCCTTTTTACCTCTTTAATCCACCTAATCTAAAGTCTTATGTTTTTCTTCATTATTGCTCCACTACCATTTAAGTTTCTGTTCAGTCTATGTAATAACACCTTCCAGGACACAGAGCAAGCCTCTTCCATACAGCAACTAGAAAACTTGCAGCTGCTACAGGCTAAAAGATATAGTTGATCTTGAAGTCTCTATTTATTGGAAATTCTCTGTAATAAAAAGAAAGAAAGTAGTATAACAGGAAAAGGTAACACATCTACTCTCAAGCTAGCTCTTAAGGCAAAATGGAATGAAGACACTGGAAAATCTGTAGAGCTGAGATGATTCACTGTGAATTGTTTGTTCACTTCTAATCTCCAATTGTTAACCTTTTCCACAACAACAGGAATTTATTTTTTTTCCCCCATAGGTGATTTTCTAAACTGTCTACAGACTTTTATATCAAAGCACAGTTGTCTAAACTCCAACTTCATGGTTTTTATTTTCATCAACATTCAGTTGCTTTCAATTTTCTTAAAAAAAAATCACATCCGGTAACCAAATGCAGAAGAGATTTCAGGTGAATCAGCTAAATTAGGCAGCAATTCTTTATCTAAATTCAATTCATATGGGAGCATGAGCTACAACTTTAGTAGCATTCAGAGGTAAACAGAAATTAAATGTCAACAAACAGTATAATTATCCATTAAAAAAAATCCTTTCAAATGGCTGAAATACTCTCTTCCTCTTAAAAGACATGAAATTAATAATAACAGCTGGTTTGGATACAGCCCTGTTGATATTTGTATGATGTCCCATTATTGTGAATGGGGTCTGGCTTCCTGCCAGATCCTGACGTGGCCGCAATCTGTTTCAAGTACCAGCCAGTACTGAACCAGTCAATCAAAATATGTTTCCTCTGTCTCCACTGTGGTATTTTATGAAATATCAGAATGAGATGCTGCACTTGCATCTGCTCTAGCAGTGTATAACCCAGGTGCGGAGCCACATCCTTTCGAGTGCGGTGCCCATGGGTATGCTTACATCAGGACCGTTCTTCGGAGACTAACTTTCCACTGGGTAATTTGGAATCTTATCAAAAGCCTATTGAAGTCAAAGGAAATATTCCCATTGATCTCAGAGGGCTTTGATCAGGCCCATGGTGAGCATGTACTTTAGCAGTCTTTTAGTGCTCCTGCAACATGCACAGCCAAATGAATACACTTAATCTTTTGAGTAAAAATATCATGAAAATCGGCACGGTCCAGCTGACCAGACTCAAAAATCAGAAAGGGACTTAGCAAGTGGAATTTGGTGCCCGAAAGCCTTTTTAGTTGCCAATGTTCAACCTTTAGGCAATCAGGATTATTTGCAATTGCCTTTGCCTAGTTTCTGTTGTCTTAAGACTGTCAGTTCCAGTGTTTCTGCTGGCGAGGTCTCCAGGGCACGTAAATTATTGCTGTGGCATAAAGCTGTGATACAAAACCGTCTTCGGTGCCAAGGTGCTTTTTGCTAGTTCGCACCTAAAATCCGCTGACGTTAATAAAAAAGATGTTTTCTACAAAGCACAGAGACGTGTTTTAACGTGTGTTCATGTCATGGATAATCCTTCCCCATGCTTTTCTGCACAAGATCAGCACACTTCACATGTGCAAATCAAGAATTCTTCTCTGTTGGACAATTTTTATGTGTGGGCCTTCCCACTGTCACTGTTATAAACCCTGTCATTTAACCAGAGAGGGATTTGAAAATCAGTCACTCTTCTTTGAGATTTCAATTTAGTTCTAATTGTTGGATTATTGTGAAGATTGGCAGAGGCAGTCCTTTCCTAGCAATGCTTCACAGAACTCTCACTGTTCATCTCCCGGACATCCCAAGGGTGTTTTCGTCCCAGCAGAATGCTGTTTACTTGAGGGAATCCTCACTCTCTCAAAAGTATCTCAGGGAACATCTATCTCAGATTGCTGATCTCTGTGAATTTCTTTTCAAAGAAGAAATTGTGTGTGTGGGAAGTTATGAATTTGGCAGTAACGTGCGAAGAAAATGCTGCAACAGATGCCAGCATTGTGGGTTTACGTTGTGTTTACCTTTGGGCTTGCCTCAGCTCCTGCAGTTTTAAAGCTGCACTCTCCCCAGGGAAGTGGTGGATTCACCAACATTGGACATTTTTGAGACTCAGCTGGACAGGGTGCTGGGCCATCTTGTCTAGACTGTGCTTTTGCCAAGAAAGGTTGGACCAGGTGATCCTTGAGGTCCCTTCCAACCTGGTATTCTATGATTCTATTATATGACTCTAAGATTCTTTGGGAAAGCTCCCTTACATTAAATTCAAGGGCTACAATAGTTAGAGTCTGTGACCCACTGCATACCCAGAAGAGACACTTGGTCTCCAAATGAGTGTGTTTAACACTGTTTTTATAAATAAAATGATTTCAGAATTGCACGAATACCAGACTTCTCTAGAAACAGAAGTGGGAATTCATGCCTCTAGCTGGAGTAGACTTTAATCTTTTTTTAATGAAGTGGCCTAGTAAGGAAAATCTAAACGAATACTAGGAATTTGCTGGTAAGATACAATAGCATTTGCTCCCCTGCTGAAGCATTTTGCAAGGTAATGCCCACAGATGCAGCAATTTAGTGATATTACTGGGGTATCTAAAGTGGAAACAAACTCATATTTTTTATATGTTTCCTTCTGAAAGGATTATTTTTTTTTCTTTTTTCAAAAGTGCACATCTAGAACTAGCACCTGACTTCATACTTAGAAACTGCAAAATGTAGCCTAGCTTTCAGAACAAAAATCAGTGATGTACACAACTCCAAAAATCAACTCAGTAGCACATTATATTTGAATACTAATAACGTACTTAGGAATGCATATACTAAGGTCACTGTTACAGAGTTGCATAAAAATAGAGAAAACAGTGGGGCAAAGTAACCGATGGGTGTTTGTCTTGTTATCATGAGCAAAGCCTTAATTTCTACAACATTTAATTGCTCACATAATGTAATTAGTCAGGGACACAAGCCCCTGTGATTTTTGAACTCTTTTTGCTAGTTCTGTATGCAAGCAGATGAAGGAGAAACATTTCAAAAGCATCAAAGTGACTTGGGGACCTCAAGGAGACACTTCAAAAGCAGTTCATGTGTATTGGGTTTTTAAGGACCCTAAAGTGATAGATAAGCATCCCACAGAACTTTTAGAAGTGCTCAGAGCCTACCAAGAAACCTGAGATTATCAGGATAATTTTGACTACTACATAATATTTGAAAATGTGTCTAGAGCTCCTAATTCACTCTGGTGAATTTTAAACTGCTACCTGTAGTCTTTTTCCTGTAAACTTAAAGTTGCATCTGTGTGTGGTGAACTTTGAAAAGCCTGCTGTTTGGGAAATAATTCTCACTTCAAAGATTTGTGATTGGTGAAAGTCTTGACAAGGGTTGTGTTTAGGAGGAAAAAAGCTTTGAAGAAGGCCACCGGTATAGAAAAAAAACTTAAAAGAAGCCTGTGATTTGGAGAACAAGCTTTAAAACAATCTGTTATGGTGGAAGAGAGCTTTAATTGGTTCTGCTTTCTCAGATCATTCTTTATTTTTCCATGTTTTTATGACTGGGTATTTTGTCTCCAGCCTGGTTTGTGTTTTGGCTAGTTTCCCGTGTGGGTGGGTTTTTGGTTAGTTTGGGGTTTTTTTTTGGTGAGGTTTTTTTTTTGGTTTGGTTTGTTTTGGTTTGGTTTGGTTTGGTTTTTTTCCCCACAAATCATGGGCTGGACATTTTAGAGGCTTTACACAAATTTTAGCTATAGAATATTTGGAAATCTGTGACAGAGTCAGAAACTGGGCATAAGACTGTGGAGCACTACCTACTGGTCCTTCACCGTGGAAACAGAGGGATAGGCAGCTGTGTCAATGTTGCCATGGTGAATAAGGTGGGAGCACTTTCTGGCTGGCAAACAAGAACAGGCATGTTCCAGACTGGTAATGTTATACTCCCTTCTTACCTGGAGAGATATGGTTGTTTTATACAAGAAAACATTGATCCTTGTAGCAGTAGAAGCACATTCATACAAAATCTGTGAATTACTGTACACTACTGGAAAATTTGCAGGTGAAATTTCCTAGTATTCCAGGGCCATAGATTGTTCTTTGCACTTCATGGGTTTGTCACCAGCTGAGCTTTGAGGTTTTCGTTGTTATTTATTTGGGGGGAGGGGATGTATCAGTGTTGTGACGATAGTAGGAGATAAAATATTTGCCCGAGTGACTAGTTGCACTCAATCTGATGTAGGAATTTACTATCTACTTTACAATCAACATTTCATCCACGATTGTTGTATTGAATTTGTAGTAAGAAATTGTGTACGTTCAGTTCTGATGATCATTGAGAACAGAACTTTCCTGCCGCTGCTGCTGTAAAGAGAGTCACTAACAGTCAGGCATGTTTCCATAAAAATCCCTTTGTTCCAGCACAGAAAACTTTATTCCATAAAGATGGGCTTCTGACGCTCTGCTACAGCTGATCAGACATAGCAGTATATTCATTAGTCATGGACTCTAACCCAGAGTCACAAAACAAAATAGAAATCATTTTATCCCCCAAGTGGTCAAACCCTATTCAATGTTAGACTGTGTTATTTATCTATCTTTCTATCTATCTGAGATTGTGTCATTCTTTACTGCTACAGCTCAGTGACTTTGTGAGAGGAGGATATGTGTCTTTAAAAATTCCTGTAATGGATCATGCATTGGAATACAAGGGCATCCTAGGGGAGCAAGAATTTGTATGTAGGATTGTTCTTTTCTCAAGAAAAAATGCTACATCTCGTCTAGTAAATTGGCAGCTAATTTTGCTGCCATCCACATCAGCAATCATTTTAGGCTATACCTATTCTTTCCTCAGATTAGTACACTCAGCATCAATGAATACTAAGAAGACAATGACGTACCATAGTGAAATCCAGGCCT
Source organism: Charadrius vociferus (assembly GCF_000708025.1). Classification (NCBI taxonomy): domain Eukaryota; kingdom Metazoa; phylum Chordata; class Aves; order Charadriiformes; family Charadriidae; genus Charadrius; species Charadrius vociferus. The sequence continues at coordinate 790,058 of NW_009648241.1, read as the reverse complement.
GAGGTGGCAGCAGGGTATTTTTCCACGAAAGCAATCAATGGAAGACAGAGCTGCTCAGCAATACTAAGGTTCAGTCACTGATGCAAATGCCTGAACTATGTATTTAGGCACCTAAGCTTATAACGTCATTTCATATTGTGCATTTCACAAATGCATATTTAATGAAGCATCAATTTTAACTTCTGTGGCTTCAAGTTCTGAAAAAAAATATTCTTGCTTATAAACACTACTGTCTAAAAAATAAATTCTCCAACATTTTAAAACTGATGAAAAGTATGAATCATCTACACAGTAGTTCTATATACAATTGCACTGTGTAAGTCCATTAAATTACAAAAATGATGTCTTTTAAAGCTGAGCATTGAAAAGGACCATGCAACTTAATAATCTCTTGAACTAACATATTTTGGTCTAGGCATTGAGTTTGTATTTTGAGCCGAGAAATATAGGATTATGAAAATCAACAGACCTACAAATGTGTATCAGGGTTCTTGCATGTTTTTCTTTTTTGTCACCACAGATGGTGCAGTTCATCTCATTGGAACTTTGATTTAAATCTCTGAAAGTGATACAGTCAATATTGAATTCAGGCTTTCATTTGCGTCACACAAAAATGAAACTATTTTTAATGATAGATACAAAGTTTCTTCCGAAATAAAAAGTGAAAATGCAAGCAGAAACAGTATCAGTAGCAACTAAGTAATCTATTCTTATATGCCAGAAATGTCTCCTTACCTTCTGCTTTGTATCCATAGATTCAGATAGCAAATGGTGAAATTGCTTGCTAAATTGTATCAAAATAGCACTGAAAACAGAACTTGAGATGTTCTGGTCAGAAAAAAAAAATATATTCTACAGCCCTCAAAGCTATACACTTCACAAATGCAATCTTTACTGAGGGAAGCCCACAGTGCTAATACAACATAATGTGAGCAGACATGTAAAAATTCTCTATATTATGTCAACCTACTACATTCCTCTTTGGCTATCACCTTGGGGCACAGTTACCTTTGCCTTTTCCTTGATTTTAATGGGAACTTAATGAATCACTGTTTCTTCTTCTCTTCTCATTTCTGTTGCAGCACTGATCCCTTAGCTGTGTTGCCACATAAATGTTTGTATGGACATGCTATGAGGAAGCTTAAGGAGCTAATCCACATTCAAAGAAATGCTATTAAATATATTTGCATTTGTGTTTTGTACTTATGTTTTTAATCCAAACTTCTGAGCATTTCTCAGGTCAGCCCCACAGCCATTTTTACCAGCATAACTAAGAGAGTGGTATACCACGTGTGATGACAAGTAAGCTATGGAGAAACTTTGGGAAAGAAAAAAAAATCTTAATCCATTTTTGCCTCTAGGCTGTCTGGAAATGAAAGCCCTGGTGCTGTTTTTCATCTCAGATTGGTACAGGACACTACACTATTTTTTCAGGTTATTTTACCAAGATTTTACATGTCCACAGAGCATAGAAAACTTTTTGAAAACTTATTAATGGTTTCCAATCAGTTCTAGGGAAATAATACTAATATGGGGAATGAAAGTCTTTTATTAAACATTAAAATAGAACTTCGTCAACTACAAGCCTAAGCAAAGGTTAGAAATAGAAGCCTGAAACAAAAAGGGAACCATTGAGCTTATCTGTAAAACAAAAACTGAATGAAGACAGAATTTCTAGCAAGTAAGATGAAATAAATTAAACATTTCTGAACATTGTGGGAATTTTTAAAAAAGATATTATTCATTCAGCCTTTTTCCTTTTATTGGTGTTGTATCTGTTCACATATAGCTTTCAGCGACATAACAGCTATACCCAAATATGTTAGCATATGTCTATAGACGTTATATGTAGAACTCTATAAAATGACAATAAGTAATGATCTATGTCACTTGGATTGCCCATTGTTCAGAGATTTGGTATCTGAATCCTTGCAAACCACTTCAGAATGCTGTTAGGAACACAAACATTTTTGAGAATCCTGCATTTCAGCCTTTGGGTTAATAGTTGATTTTTCTTCTCAGTTCCTCCAAAAGTCTGTAGTCCACATCAAAAATTATAGAGGTTTGGAGATCGACACTGACCATATCTTTTCCTTGGCTCTCTGTGAGTTTGTCATTCTGTAGGATACTATCTTTCCCCATAAGCCAAGCTTAGTCAGATATCTACGTACACTACGGTATCTATAAAGACTTTCACATCAGCAAGTTAAGCTCCTGCTTTCCATCTGAGAAAAAGTCCTACATTAAAGCACAGCTGTAAATCTGTTATTTTAAATTGTATAGGCTCTGGAGCTAACAAGCATGCCCCTCCATGAATAACATGTACTATATCAACATGGAGTACTCTGGACAGATAGAAGTCCTGCTCCTGAGAGACCCCAGTCACGCTCTGTGCAGCACTCAAAGTGTACCGGCGTTCAGATGACCAGCATTTCAATGCTGCCCCACTTCATCATCTGTGTGTGCAAAAGTACTTTGCTGACTTAGCAAAAGACCACCAAGTTGTCCTTACTTCTGTGTCCTCCCTCACTAAACTAAATTTTCCTAGGTATTCAGGGGACAGAGGAGGAATGCACTGCCAAATGCCTTACCCACAATGAAAGCTTTGTATTTGAGATCAGAAACTACAGATAAGCATATCAAGTAACTGATTTACCAATGACTAAAATACATTGCTTCTCTCCCTTTTCTAGGTAAAATTTTAAATTCTACAATGTAAAACATAATGGATGTTAATAACGTAGGAGTAGTAAGGCAACAGCAGGATGAAAGCTAATAGTTTAATAACATCTTTATCTACATCTTTGTATCTTTGTCTTTTTTTTTTTTTTTTTTTTTACTTTCTTCATCAGCTTTGCGGCTGTTTTTCACAATTTCTTGTTTTGCTTCATGTTGTCAAACATCTGAATAGAAGAGGGAAGTGGTTTAATGGCCTAATTGACTGTGTTTTAATTCCACTTGATTCCTGGTATTTGTTTGTATAGTAACATTAAATATACTCTCATTGGAGCCTTGTACTTATGTACTTGCCAAGACATTGACCCAGTAGTCCAAATATTGACTACAGAAATAGTGACATTATATATTGCATTATCAATTGGAGTGCTCTACACCCGCAGTTTAGACATCAGCTACAAGAAGACAAAATACAAACCACAACATAACACCCCTCCAAATATATACACATATCCTTAAAAATATGTACCGAAGGCTATTATCAAAAATCATAGGAGCTACTAAGGAAATAGGTGTTAAATTTTCAAGAAAAATGATTTCTTAATTTTTGATGGAAGTCCTGGAAAGACTAATTTGCTGAGCTTGACTATACTTCAATGATAATTTCTATTTAAAGTCCGTTTGCTTTAAAGCTAAAACAGGGTCTTTGAGATCCTGCCCTGTAAGACCCACAAAATCTGCCTTATTATTACTGGATTGCTGCTTCCTTGCAAGTGAGTTTCAGAACTATGGTGATTAGTTGGGACTTGAGAATTCTGAGTTAAATTTTCAACAATTTCACAGGCTTCATGTCTGCTCTGATTTATGCACATCTTCATTTTCCTTATCTAACTTTAAAGTTAGAAGATTTATCTGAATTTTCTATATAGATTCCTCTAATGACGGGTGTATCCTACCCTAATATTGTAGGGATTGTCCTCTGGAAGTGTTTCTCCTCCTTTCTGTAATAAAGACGTTTAGAAAGATTGCTTTTGTAACTTAGACACCTATGATAAAGACCCAAATTTAGGCAATATGAGTACATTTCTCAAAATGTATTATTTACTGAGGAGACCTAGATTCTAACCTGGGCAAGGCATCTAAATTTTTTAAATATAAATCTAGCTGAGAAGAGTAAAAATCATAATATCTTTGTGGCCTAGTTTTCAATTTGTAAATGCTTTTCTTCCAGCTATGTCTATTTTTTCTTATTTAGCATTATTACTTACATATATCATATATGTGAGTGTTATTTATATGTGTATTCCTTGTGTTTGTATTATTTATATTATTGGTAATTTTTTGTATTATTTTTTGCTCAACACCATCTGTCTGTCAGTATCCATCTGCTGTCTCTTATTTTAGGCTTAGATTGCGAGCTTTTGGAGCAGGATTAATCTTTTTTTTCCTGACCTATTACAAGTTACTCTTGGGTACTGCAGTGTCTAGGAAGCTTACTTTTGAACCAGAGCCCCACTGCAAAAGGTGGTCTACAAACAAAAAATAAAACAATAATCCACGCTTCAATAAGGGGGGATAACAAGTACATACAGACAGACAGATGACAGAGTACAAGAAGTCAATGTGACAAAGTTAGTCAGCACTATAGACATTGTATTACAATGACAACAGCTTTCTCATTTTCCATGTCTTTTGCAGACATTATGAGAAAAAAAAAAATGATATTACAGGAAACTCAACTCAGTGAGAGACATAACTCAGGACTAGAAAAAAGATGCTTACTCGAAAGTTCTGTGAGTTGGGGAGTGAAACTGAGATAAGAGACGGGAGTAAGAACATTATAGAAAATGGAAAAGGTCATGAAAGCTTCTAAAACTGAAACAAGTAACTTAATTTGATGCCAGAAAGAAGCACTAAGAAAATAATGTAAAGTTGAGAAGCGAGATGACCAAAGTAACGAGACAGGAAAATCATTTTTGCAGCAAAATTTCAAATGGTTGTGAGTAGCACAAACCAACAGGGACTGCAGTCAGAGAGGTGGAAGGTACAGTCACAGAGACAGGATACAAAGGTAACTGGATTTTTTTTTGACATGTAACTATGTTCTTAATACGCAGAACAAACTGCAATAGCTGAAATAGCAGACACGTGCAAACAGTAAGCAAGATAAGCTTCTTGAAAATCTACATTATTGGTCACATTTAAGCATTGTTAATAGAAAACAGTAATTATTTAGGAATAATTCTCCTTTAAATGCAGGGGTTTGTTGCAGAAATATATAGTGAGAGACAGAGACCATGCGTGTCCCCAGCAGCCTGATGACCATGTCTTGATTCTAATTCTTTCATGAGCAGACCAGACGAAAGTGTCAGTCTGAATTTCTCAGATTATCTTAGCTGTCCCAGTGTCTTCGGTAATTTATAACATTTTCCATCACTGCCATGCATTATTTAAATCTGTGAATCATTTTGAGATAAAGACAGAAGCTAAGAGGTCGAACAGAGACTTGGTAAAAAATACAGCTTCACTGTACTTACCTGACATGTCTGCTTTTCCTTGCTACATTTATTTATGATCGAGAACATATGAGGATTGTTTCTGTAGGTCATAGATTCACTTATTCATGGCTCCCTTGTTCACATTCAGTTTGCTCCCTGAATAACTGCATCTGCAAAGGACAGAGTTCAGTGCAAGTTTACAATACTTGCACATAGAAATATTCATTAAACAAAAATGAATGCTTACCTTCACCACATTAAAACTAGCATCTCATAATCCTGAAAACAATTTTTTTTTAACTGAAATTTATTGGATTCCTAAGGAAAAATGTAGCCAAGTGTATCCTAAAGGGATTGCATTGAGGAATATATGATGGTTTTTATCTATAGTGCACAATAAAGAAAGATCCCATACATGTTTAAAAGCAGAAGACACATGGTTAAGGACTCGACTATATTGAATCTATCTTCATGACAAGATATCCCCGAGCTAATCACAGAATGGTTGAAATTGGAAGGGACCTCAGAAAGTCATCCATCCAACCACCCTGCTCAATCAGAGCAACCTAGAGCCTGTTGCCCAGGACTATGTCCAGACAACTTTTGAATATCTCCAAGGACAGAGACTAAATGACCCGTTGGAAAACCTGTGCCAGTGCACAGTCACCTTCACAGTGAAGAACTGTTTCCTTCTGTTCAGACAGAGCCTCTGTGTTTCATTTTGCACCCATGGCCTCTGGTCCTGTCACTGAGCACCACTGAAAAGAGCCTAGTTCTATTCATAGAATCATAGAATGGTTTAGGTTGGAAAGGACCTTGAAGTTCCAACCTCCCTGCCATGGACAGGGACACCTCCCACTAGACCAGGTTG
>NW_009648241.1:758005-783883 GCF_000708025.1 Charadrius vociferus | reverse complement strand
AGGTACTGGAAGGCCACAATAAGATCTCCCCGGAGCCTTCTCTTCTCCAGGCTGAACAGCCCCAACTCTCTCAGCCTCTCCTCATAGGAGAGGTGTTCCAGCCTTCGGATCATGCTCGTGGCTCTCCTCTGGACACACTCCAGCAAGTCCACTTTCTTCTTATGTTGGGGACTCCAGAGCTGGATGCAGTACTCCAGGTGAGACCTCATGAGAGTGGAGTAGAGGGGCAGAATCACCTCCCTTGTCCTGCTGGCCACACTTCTTTTGATGCAGCCCAGGATACAGTTGGCCTTCTGGGCTGCGATTGCACATTGCTGGCTCATGCTCATATTCTCTTTGTACCTTCCTTTCAGGTATTTGTATGCATTAATAAGATCCCCAATGAGCCTTCTCCTCTCTAGGCTAAAGCTTGTTGAACTGCATAAGATTCCTCTTGGCCCATTTCTCCAGCCTGTTAAGGTCTCTCTGGATGGCAGCACGACCCTCTGGCATATCAGCCATTCCTTCCATTTTGGTGTCATCTGCAAACTTACTGCACCATCATCTGGATCATTAATGATGACGTTGAACAGGATTGGACCCAGTGTTGACTTCTGGGGTACACCACTAGTTAATGGTCTCCAAACAGATTTTGGGCTGCTGAACACCACAGTCTGGGTCCAGCCATTCAGTCAGTTTTCAGTACACCTCACTGTCCGCTCATCCAGCCCGTGCACCATCATTTCCTCTATGAGAATCTTATGGGACACAGTGCCAAAGGCCTTCCTGAAGTCCAGGGAGACAATATCCACTGCTCTCCCCTTGTCTATCAGCACAGTCATATCATTGTAGAAGTTTATCAAGCTGAACATGCGTGACTTCCCCTTAATGAAGCCATGCTGACTAATCCCGATGATTTTCTTGTACTTAATGTGCCTGGAAATGGTTTCCAGGGTTAGTTGCTCCATCATCTTCCCAGGGATCAAGGTGACCAGCCTGAAATTCCCTGCTTCCTCCTTCTTGACCTTCTTGAGGACAGGAGTGATGTTTGCTTTCCTTCAGTCCTCGGGAACTTCTCCCAATTGATATGATCAATCTAAGTTTACCAGTAGTGACGTTGCAATGACATCTGTCAGCTCCCTCAGAACTCATGGGTTCATCCCATCAGCGTCCATGGATTTCGGGACCTTTTCTATGACTTGTGTAACCAGGTCTCCCATCTCAGTCAGCAGTGGGCCTACATTTTCCCTAGTCTTTCTTTTGTCACGTATGTACTTATAGAAGTCCTTCTTGTTGCCTTTGATGTCCCTGGACAGACTCTATTCTATTTGGACTTTGGCTTTCCTAACTTCATCCATGGATACTTGAACAATGTTTCTGTATTCCTCCCAGGTTACCCATCCTGTTTCCACCCTTTGTGTGCTTCCTTTCTCTGTTTGAGTTTGGCCAGGAGCTCCTTGCTCATCCACGTAGGTCTCCTGGCATTTTCCCCTGACTTCTTATTCGTTGGGATCGAGCTCTTTTGACCTTGGAGAAGGCAGCTATTAAGCAGTTTTGTTGTGCTCTTTTTCCCTTCAGGGCCTGATCCCATTTGACCCTTCCAAGCAGATATTTGAAGAGGCCAAAGCCTGATCTTTTGAAGTCCAGGGTTGTGAGCTTGCTTTTGACCCTTCTCCTTGCCCTCAGGATCCTGATCTTTACCATCTTGTGGTCACTGCAGCCAAGGTTGCCTTTGATCTTCACATCACCAATGAGCCCCTCCTTTTTGCTAAGTATTAAGTCCAGCAGATCACTTCTTCTCATTGACTCCTCCATCACTTGGTGGAAGAAGTCTTCGCCAATGAACTCCAGGAACCTCCTAGACTTTTTTTGTCCTGCTGTGCTGTCCCTCCAGAAGATATCAGGGTGGTTGAAGTCCCCCATGAGGACCAGGGCTTGTGAACATGAGGCTGTTTGTATCTTTCTGTAGAGGGCTGCATGCACTTGTTCTTTCTGGCTGGGTGGCCTATAGCAGACACACACTGGAATGTCACCTTTGTCTGTTGTCTCTCTGAAAGCTGTAAAGTCTAAGTTGGCTCCTCCTCCTACCTCAGGCAGAGCTTCTGCACCCCAGCTGCTCTCTCACATAAAGGGCAACCTCCCTCTACATCTTCCCTTCCTGTCCTTCCTAAATAGCCTGTATCCCACCACTGCAACACTCCAGTCATGGGAGCCATCCCACTACATCTCCATGATCCCAGCAAGATCATAGCCCTGAAACTGTATACAAGTTTCTAACTCAGCATGTTTATTCCCATTACTGCATTCCTGAGTGTACAGACACTTTAGAGAGGCACCCCAGTATGTTTTGTTCATGGAGAGGCTTTGGGGTATTTCTCTACAGTTGAGCCTTGTCGGCATTTCCTAGCTAACATGTGAGTGCTGGAGGTAATCCCATCCAACCCCCATTTTGTTGACTTTGTGATCCATTCCCACAACATCGCCCTATGCCCTTTGTTCAGCAGTCCTCTCTGTCACTCCCTTAACAGGGCTGCTGGTCTCCCTCTCTCTCCACCATCATTCTCATTTTAAAGCCCTGTTTATGAGGTCAGCCATCCTATTGTTGAACATAGTTTTGCCCCGCTTGGAGAGGTGGATCACATCTGTCCCAAGCAGATGCTGATCTACAAACAGGTTCCCGTGGTCGTAGAACCAAAACCCCTGTCACCAACAGTCAATTTTTGCAGTTCTGGAGCTAATTATTGACTTTTCCTATTAGTGCCACCATCCTCACAGCCTTTCCCCTCATTGGCAGGACTGAGAAGCTGAGCCCACATGCCCTTGATCGCTACCCTCAGGGTTCTGCAATTACTTTTCATACTCCACAATGTCCCAGACCCTAGTCCCTGTCAAGCAGCAAACCTCTGATGTTTAGTTGAGTTGACACACGGGGTGCCTCCATCCGCAGCAGCAGGGAGTCATGCATTCTGATGACTCACCATTTTTTCATGGTAGTCTTACATAGTTTGACATTAAGTGGATCAGGTTGTGTGCTGGCAGGCACACCTGGCTTCTCTTCAGCTTTGTGCATGGTGACCTGATTCTGCAGTTGTAAGCAGTTAAGTGGGGCAGGAACCTTCCTCTTCATGCCAGAAGTCACCAGCTTCCATACTTCCCCTTTTCCAGAATTATCACTTACATTGATGGTGGGGGTAGACGCTGCCTGCTTCTATTCTACAGTGGGATGTGAGGCTTTTCAAGCTGCTGAGTCTCAGAAAAGTTCCTATGTATTCCCCTTTCATTTTCTCTGATGCTCATTTCTTCCCTCATCTCCTCCACTTGGCAGCACTGCTCCTCCATGTTGGTGCACCTCCTTCAGGCCAGAGGTGCTACTGTCCTGGCCTCAGAGATAGTCCCCAGGCACTTCCTCCAGTCTGAGACTTATAGGGCTGCATCTGCTTCCTGAAGCTCCGTCTGTGTTGAAGCCTGCGCCCTTGCAGGGACAGCTGCTCTGACATCTACTGAGGAAACTGCCCTGTGGCATACCACCATGTATGAGACTATTACAGCAGCACAATTTCACTTGAGGCCCTGTTTGACATCCCCTTCTTGATACCCTTCTGTGAAATTTGCAGCATCTGTTGGCTGCCTCTCAGCTGCGCTCCATGTATTCCAGATTTGAGGGCATCAAAGGGATACAGTTGCTTCAAGCATAACTCAGAATATAATTTTATATTCTTGGAAACATTAAAGAAACCCTTGTTACTTAGCTTCACATAGGTCTTTTTCTGTCTCCATTACTAGATCTTGTAAAAGGAGAGTCCCTTCTTCGTGACTGGATATCTAAAAGTCCACTGAGGAGGTGTTCAATTACTTTAGTGCTTAGAACATGGATAAGAGTGAGTTTTCACACCTATACATCATTACGTTAGCAGGAAAGGTGAGAATTCCTTCATTCCAGTCTTTTTTTTAAACCTCTTTAAAGAAATGCACAAAGGAAAACCTCAAATAGAAATTTTATTAAGGTGGAATTGAAGTAGAGGATACACAAAAAAGGCTAGTAAAAGGGACAGTAAAGGACTGTAAAAGATACTACGGATAGTAAAAAAAAAAAAAAAAGGCAAATTAAGGCAAAATAAGAAATAAAAAATAGAATAAATGAGAAATAGAAATTAAATAATAAAAATAATAGAATAAAAAGAAAATATAATTAAAAGAAAAAAGAAAATAGAATAATAATAGAGATAGAAGACAGGGACGGGGAGCAGAATGAAGCCCCCATAATCCAAGGGGAAATGGTGAGTGATCAGATACAGCACTTAGACGTACACAAGTCTATGGGGCCAGAGGGGACCCACCCGAGGGTACCAAGGAAGCTAGTGGAAGTGCTCACCAAGCCACTTTCCATCATTTATCAGCAGTCCTGACTAACTGGGGAGGTGCCAGTTGACTGGAGGTTACCAAAAGTGATGCCCATCCAGAAGATGGCTGCAAGGAGGATTCAGGGAACTACAGGCCTGTCAGTTTGACCTCAGTGCCTGGGGAGTTTATGGAGCAGATCATCTTGAGTGCACACAGCACATGAAGGAAAACCAGATGATTAGGTGCAGTCAGCATGGGTTCATGAAAGAAAGATCCTGCTTGACTAACCTGATCTACTTCTATGACAAGATGACCTACTTAGTGGATGAGGATAAGTGGCTGTGGATGTTGTCTACCTAGACTTTAATAAAGCTTTGGCACCATTCCCCACAGCATTCTCCTGGAGAAACTGGCTGCTCATGGCTTGGATGGGCATGCTCTTCACTGGGTAAAAAACTGGCTGGATGGCTGGACCCAAAGAGTGGTGGTAAATGGAGTTAAATCCAATTGGCAGCTTGTAACAAGTGATGTTGCCCAGGGCTCAGTATCGGGGCTGGTTCTCTTTAATATCTTTATCAACGACCTGGATGAGGGGATCGAGTGCACCCTCAGTAAGTTTGCAGACATCACCAAGTTAGGCTGGAGCATTGACCTGCTTGATGGTAGGATGGCTTTACTGAGGGATCTGGACAGGCTGGATCGATGGGCTGAGGCCAATGGCATGAGATTCAACAACGCCAAGTGCTGGGTCCTCCACTTGAGTCACAACCACCCCATGCAACACTACAGACTTGGGGAAGAGTAGATGAGAAGCTGTCTGGCAGAAAAAGACCTGGGAGTGTTGGTTGACAGCCAGCTGAATGTGCACCCAGGTGGCCAAGGCGGCCAATAGTATCCTGGCCCATATCAGGAAAAGTGTGGTGCGAAGGATTAGGGAAATGATCGTTCCCCTGTAGTTAGCACTGGTGAGGCCACACCTCGAATACTGGGTTCAGTTTTTGTTCAGTCTTGGGCCCCTCACTGCAAGAAAGACATTGAGATTCTGTATCACGTCCAGAGAAGGGCAACAAAGCTGTTGAAGGGTCTAGAGAACAAGTCTTATGAGGAGCAACTGAGTGAAGTGGAGTTGTTTAGCCTGGAGTCTGAGAGGAGACCTTGGTACTCTTTACAACTATCTGAAAGGAGGTTGTAGAGAGATGGGTGTCGGTCTCTCTTCCCAAGTAACAAATGAGAGGACAAGAGGAAACAGTCTCAAATTGCACCGGGATTGTTTAGTCTGGAGAAAAGGAGGCTGAGGGGAGACCTTATCGCTCTCTACAACTACCTGAAAGGAGGTTGTAGTGAGGTGGGGGTTGGTGTGTTCTCCCAAGTAACAAGCAGCAGGACGAGAAAATGGCTCCAAGTTATGCTAGGGGAAGTTTAGACTGTATATTAGGAAAATTTCTTCACAGAAAAAGTTGTCAAGCATTGGAACAGGCTGACGAGGGAACTGGCGGAGTCCTCATCCCTGACGGTATTTAAAGGACATGTGGATGTGGTGCTTAGGGCCATGGTTTAGTGGTGGTTTTGGCAGCATTAGGTTAATGGTTGGACTTGATGGTACTTGTTCTAACCTAAACAATTCTATGATTCTATGATTCTGTGATTTTTCACATTTTTTTTTTTTTTTTCCATAAAATGCCTACTACTGGAATTATCTAGCTTCCTCTACTGTTTTAATGAGAGTCTGTGCTCCTCTGAGGGGCAAATGAGAAATTCAGATTTCCCCAGATGGACAACAGGGAGGCGTTTTTTTCTTGATACCACATAGGATCCATAAAGTCCAAAAATGAAACTATTACAATATCAGTTCTATGGGAGATTTACACCTCTCTGGACTGGCAACTGGAGGACAATTGTGTTAATTTGAAATAACTCAAATCGCACTAGATGTCCATGTTCAGGTAACTGAATTAAGCTGTAAAGTAGGAGAGAATTCAGCTGTAGCTGTAGGTTCTTACTGGTGGGGATTTGCATGTGATGCAGGTAGGTTTCCTAAATTCCCATTATGATTCATCAAGAGAAAGGGATTCACCTTGACCATCAAGTGAGGCAACTACCTGTATCTGTTGCCACTGAGCATCATAAGTTGAGACCCTACCCCTAGTGAGATGAACACATCTCAGCTCTCAGTTTCATCACTCTTAATATTAAGAACCTACTTAACTCGCCTACCAGCAGACTAAAATATAGGGATGAGGCATACACAACTGGAATTGTGGGAAAGCGGTAACATAGAAAAACAGAGGTTAGGTAGTCTTGTATATTGCCAAATAGGTGCAATTTTCTACCCTAAGGTAAGGGCTTACAATTAGAGGGATAAATCTAGGCCATTCATTTGAACCTGGGTAATGAATGGCATATGGAATTGTAAACCTAAATCCTCTGGTAGGCTCTGGGTATCCCTGTGTCAATTATGTTTGTTGTTTCCATCATATTTTCAACACAGTTGCAGTTGGTTCAGCTTTGAGTTTTGCTTTTACAAAGTAATCTAACAAAAACTATGATGCATTAGGGAACCAGGTGGGTTACCTTCATGACATGAAATTACATGACATGGAGTCTTATGGTCATTCTCATCTGGGATTTACTATAACACAGAACCTCATTGCTGCAGGGGATTAATTTAATTGCTGTCATGAATGCCTTTATCACACCAGGGGAAATAGTATTAATATAATTGATGTTTTCCCGTTTAATATACAACACTGACTGTTGCAATATATTATCTAAAAATTATAAAACCGATCTTGTAATTTTATTTCCCATTGTTTTATTGGTAAGAACAGCAGGAAATCTTCAGTTTCCCTCAGGTGCAGAAACAGAAAGAAGACAGTGCAAAGATAAAACTAGAGTTCAGTTGTGGTATGTAGTGGGAGCTGAAATCTAAAGTAACAGAGATTAAGAATCACTGGTATTTTGTAAGAAGTTATGTGATTAGTGGGACAAACCCCTTAATAATCCATTTTATTTGTTCTTTCCTCCACTAAAGGGTCATTTTCTGGCATGTGGATGCATGCTAAAAGCACGCATGTACTAATTTCCATAAAAATAAGGAATGTACTTGTGTGTGCGCATGCACTTGTGTGCATGCTTGTTTAAATTTTATACATAAACTTAATAATATAATATATAATTACATCTAAATGTATTATTTACATATTTATAAATATACATATTTAAATTTATGTTATAAGCATATGTGTATTTGCGTGCTATATAATGGAAAAATATTATGCTGTCTCTTGGCTATGCATTTATAATATATACAGTTCAGTTTGATAGCACTGATCTTAGCATGGCCTTACCGGACTATGGACTACATAATATAAAACCAGTAGGACCCTTCTTGAAAGACTTATGATCTCAATAGTCAAGGCAGATAAAGAAAAATGGTGGCAAGCTAATAAGAATTTTTAAAGGGAAAAAAGTAATAGTGTACAATGTGTCCATATTTACTTTTCACATGGTAACCTCACCGCCCACTCTTCTTTGTCTTGCTGCCTCACCAAGTCTGCTGCACAGCCTTGATTTATGACGAGTTCTCTCCTGTTTTATTACCAGCCATAAAGAAACACTGCCTCACTTTGAACACAGGGTGCTCTAAAAGAGTAAAAAAATAAGTAACTATATTTGCCCTACGCTAAGTTCCCAGCCCTTTCCACCCCCTAACAGTGGGAGAATTTCTGTTGTGCTCCTTACAGAACTCTTAACTGCAGATTTTTATACCTATGTGCTTGGCCACACAGTATTATTATTCTGCACAAATGGTAAGCCTACAAACCACATGATCCCAGTATGTTTTGCTATAAAATAGATTTATTAAATACAGACTATCCTCTTCTTTTCATTACTAGACATTTAGCCTGTGAAGCAGTCCTTGAAGGGGAAGAGAAAACATATGACAACTAGTAATTTGCAAGAGCTGGATCTGCTTCAGTGAACAATAGCATTACCTGAGATAGTCTCGAAGTCCAATAGTGAGCTCATAGGTCAGACAATACCAGACCTCCTTCAAATAAGAGAATGGCTTCTCTCAGGCACTTTGTATTTCTGCAAAAGTCTGTGTGTCATCTTGCTCAAATAAGTAGAGAGAAGGCAGGAAATATAGAGAATGAGAAACCTGTGGAAAAATACAATAGAAGGAAAAGAAATCATTTAAATCTCTCTGGACCTAACTAATTATGAGGAGAAAAAGACTGATGTCTCCAGTTTAAGTAAATCATTAGTAATTTTCTGCACTAAGAGAAACAGCTGAGTTCACAGAGATGTGATAAAGATTTAAGATCATAAGTGCCTAAGTGCAATGTAAGATATAGTGGGAAACACTCTTAAAAGGCAAATGCAGTGACAAAAACTCCCTATTGCATTTAATAGATAATAAATGCGATTCCTCTGAGTTAACCTTTCACCTGCAGGTTTCAGGGAAATGGCAAGGATTTTTTTCAGAAGGCTCTGGTAAGGAGGGATAAGAACTAGAAGAATAATAAGTTTAAACTATTCTGCAAGGTATAACATGGATCTAATGAAATACTGTAGAGGGTTCTAACTTCACCACGCAGGTATTGTGTGTATGTAACACAAAAGGTCAAGGGTCCTTTAACATTAAAACTAGGAAAAGATGAAGCAGATAGACTTGACATGTGGCTCTTATAATGAAAATGCACCTGATATACCTTTATTATTTCCAGACGCACTGTTATTGTTAATAAATTAATCATAGAAAAAAATATATAAACAGCACTAAATGGAATTATGTGTCCCCCTGCAAATACAGGTAGATTGAAACCTACCTATTTTCTATCACATTTGAATCATTTCCTGCAAACAACTGAAAGTTAACATGAGTACTCCTGAAAATGGATTCTTCTAAAAATAAAATATTTACTGAAAATGAATTTCAAATACTAGCTCTCTTTGTGCTATTTACAATATTTTTGTGGATTGTTTCTTGCCATTTTTTCTTTCCATTAGCTCAAGCCAGAGAAGAATTCTACATGGACTTTGTCACCAGAGCACTAACTGAGTGTTCGCATGTCAAAATGTTGTAGCAATTTGCAGATCAAATTTAGTCCATGAGGAAAAAAAAAAAAAATCATATGGTTTGTATTTTAACTTCGTAAACTGCTCTTGGAAGTCTTTGAAGCAAAATAAAAAAAAAAAAAGCAAAATTTGGCACATCTGTTATCTCTTAGAATTTTTTTTCATAGTTATGTTTCTCAGCAAGCAGGAAAACATCCCGTCTCTCTAGTATGGAGCATATGACAACAAGTATTTCCATCTCCAGATGGAAAGGACAGGATTTCAACAGCTTATATTTCAGGCCTGTTGCCTTATAATTTTGTAGGCCCTGATTCAGGCATGCACGTAAATTTATCTTTAAGCATCTGCCTTCATCTCATTAAGCACATGTTTAAGTCTTTTCTTGAAAAGGGATGCTTTCCGGAAAAGAGATCTTGAGTGATGCTATTCTCTGCTTCTGACACTGAGTTTAGTCAATAAGTCTTGCAAGCTGCAATTTAGAAAAAAGTTTCTTACTTTCAAATTAGCTTTCTACATCTGGTGAATATTCTTTCTTTTTTTTTTTTTTGTTTTTTTGTTAAGGGATGAAAGGAATTCATGATACTTGCAACTGTATGTGGCACATGCTTCCTTCTGTTTTCCTCCTCTATTGTTCTAATACTGCTTTACTGTTCTCACACAGGGTTTGAATGTTATCGATTCCCTCAGATTTCAAAAACATAAATATGAGTTTAGTGAGAACAGCTATTTTTCTTCCTCGTGATATACATTCACAGAACTTCTGTTGTTTTTTATTGCAATTGTTGGAGTCAGAACACTACTTCTTTTGGTGTAACTTTTACAAGGAAAAGACGCAGTGTTATGGTAAACATCATACCATTTGCAGCTGCTAAAGGATTTAATAAGGTACATAGATGTCACTAAGGACAAAGACCTGTTCCAGTCTATACCTAAATCAATGGCAGACCATCAGCTTGTAAGACTTCACTGGCTAAATTCACTACTAGAAACACAGCTTCCTGTAAACACTAAAGGGATCTTTGGTACTAAGAGTCACTGGATTTGAGAGCAACAGAATTTTGTTAGATTTCATATAGCATAAAATTTAAGAAGCATTAAGATGAATAAGATAGACTACAGGTATGATATTCAAGATAAGTTTGTCCTAAAAGGCTATTTTTCTTAGAAGAAAGAAGTTGTTACATTATTTCCCATTGCAGGAGAAGATAAGGTTCAAGATCTTCTGAGGGACCTGAATATATATAAGATCATGGGACCTGGTGAGGTGCAATCCAGGGTCCTGAGGAAATTGGCTGATGTGGATGTCAAGCCACTCTCCATCATATTTGAAGTCATGGCAGTCAGGCAAAGTCCTCAGTGACTGGGTAAAGGGAAACATCATACCCAATTTTTAACAGGGTAAAAAAAAAGGACCCTGGGAACTACTGGTCAGTCAGACTCACCTCTGTGACCAGTAAGATCATGGAGCAAATCCTCCTGGAAAGACATGCCAAAACATATGGAAGGCAGAGAGTTGATTAGAGACAGAAAACATGGCTTCACCAAGGGCAAATCGTGCCTGACTTATCTGATGGCCTTCTACAATGGAGGGGCTGGTGATAAGGGAGGAGCTAGAGACATCACCTACATGGATGTCTTTAAGACCTTTGATATGCTTCTTCATAACAATCTTGCCACTAAATTGGAGAGATTTGAATTTGACCAACAAACTGTAGATGGGTAAGGAAATGGCTGGATGGCCACGTCCAAAGAGTTATTGTAGATGGTCAATGTCCAAGTGGAAACCAGTAATTAATGACATCCCTTAAGGGTCCATACTGGAACCAGTACTATTTCATATCTTCATCAATGACATGGACAGTGAGATTGAGTGCACCTTAAGCAAGTTTGCAGATGACACCAAGCTGAGTGGTGCAGCTGATTTGCTAGAGGAAAGGGATGCCATCCAGAAGGACCCTGACAGGCTTGAAGAGTAGGGCCATGTGAACCTCATGAAATTCTACAAGGCCAAGTGCAAGGTCCTGCCCCTAGGTTCAGTAACAGTACAGACCAGGGGATGAATGGATTAAAAGCAGCCCTGCAAGGAACAACTTGGGGATAATGACGGACAAAAGATTGGATGTGAGCTGGCAATGTGCCCAGAAAGCCAACAATATTGTGGGCTGCATAAAAAGAAGTATTGCCAGGAGGTTGAGGGAGGTGATTCTCCCCCTCTGCTCCACTCTCATGACATCCCACCTGGAGTATTGTATCCAGTTCTGGGGAAATGGACCTGTTAAAGCAGGTCTAGATGAGAGCCATGCAAAGAGTCAGAGGGCTGGAACACCTCTCCTATGAAGAAAGGCTGAGATATTTGGGGTTGTTAAGCCTGGAGAAAAGTAAGCTCTGGGGAGACTGTATTGCAACCTTTCAATATATAAATGGGGCTTAAAGAAAGATGAAGATGTTTTATGAAGGCATGTAGTGACAGGACAAGGGATAACAGTTTTAAACTGAAAGAGGATAGGTTTAGATTGAACATAAGGAAGAATTTATTTTTTTATGATGTGGGTGGTGAGACACTGGAACAGATTTCCCAGAGGAGTTGTGAATGCCACATGATTGGAACTGTTTAAGGTCAGGTTGGGCAGGGCTTTGAGCAGTCTTATCTAGTGAAAGATGTCGCTGTCCATGGCAGAGGAGTTGGACTAGGTGGTCTTTATAGGTCCCTTCCAACTCAAACCATTCTATGATTTTATGATTCTATTAAAAGGAAAAAAGATATTATAAGAAGCCAACCTCTTACCAGTTCCATACTTATTTCTGATATTGAATGCGAGTCTAAAGCATAAGTGTGATACCATGAACAAATCTCTTAATCCTTATTGATACATAGCCACTTGTATCTTGGCAGCACTAGCAATATCACAGGTTTTCAGAAGCACTGCATGCATCGGTGCTACCCTTCAAGATACTAATTCCTCTTCTTCCCTAGTCTCAGAGGTATATTGTGCAGTGAAAGTAACATCATTTCCTGAAAAGCAGCTCACCTGTATGAAACCATAATACATTAAAATAAAATTAATCCAAGCCCTGTAGCACTGTGAAATAGGTAAAACATCTGGATGATTAACTACAATGGTAGGGTAACGATATGAACCTAGTTTCAGGATAGTCAGGATGAGCCTGATTAAATGATAAAGGACATACATAAATGGAGCTCTAATCCTTATTTCACAAATCACACTTCAACA
The DNA here is from genome assembly GCF_000708025.1 of Charadrius vociferus. NCBI lineage: Eukaryota > Metazoa > Chordata > Aves > Charadriiformes > Charadriidae > Charadrius > Charadrius vociferus. The sequence goes on along the minus strand of NW_009648241.1, from coordinate 771,248 downwards.
CTCTTGCTCATTTATTTACTTGCATTATCAATAATCTGGCTTAGTATTTTCTCACTCTACTACATTCCCTTTCAAGTCGATTACTTTGAATTAGAGTCTCATCAGGCAATACGATGCCTGATGATGCACACATGCTTCATCAACAGAGAGTGAAGATGATGTCACTCTAAAGCCAAGATCTCCTCTGTATAAGTCGTGCAGCTGGCAGTCTCAGACCACTCAGGTGAACTACTGATCTGTGTTGAGCTTTGTCTCTGATTGAAGCATGCTTCATAATATTTGAAGTCCTCTGATTTTCTGGAAAGTTTAGTTTGAGGTTTGGCTATGATCCAGTATGACTGCCTGAAATGCAATGTGTGAAGATCAAATGATCATGTTAAGATTAGATTTGTGAGATTCTTCAAACAATGCTGATGCTGTGCCAATGTTGACATATTTGTTATTTTTGAGGATATTTGGTCCTGAATGGTTCTGTTCCTTGCATAGACTGCGAGTGAAAAATATGTACACCAATCTTCAAAATGTTAATTTCCTCAAAAGGAGGCATTGCAAGGCTGCATTCTCTTTTTTATTCTTTCAGTAAAATCAATACACAAGTTTATTATGGGAGCCATTGAGGAAATGTAAGCTACAGGACCTTCATTCTGCATAAACATAGATCATTATAACCCACCTGGAAGGTGTTGGTTCTTTGTAACCTGTTCTTTATTGCACCAATGAAGCACTATTGGGGTTTACACAGTTTGAAAGAAACACAGTTTCATGTATCAATGAAATAATGTGATCATTGATTGTATATTATGCTTCCTTTTATAAATCATTTATGGATGGTTAATAAACAGTTAACAGAGGTTAGGCATATGCCCACTTAATAAAATTTATCTTTTACCTCTCATGTATCTTATATGCATAAAAAATTAAGACCTTAACATCTTTCACTTTTGTATATGACCATCTTTGTGTACCGAATAGAAACAGAAGGCTTCATGAATTTGCTGGTGCACTGATACTTCTGAGGTCAGAATCCTGCTAGCCTACTGTATTTCTAAGTGCCATTTGGTACTGGCTCAGGAAGAAAATATTTTTGCTACTTGTGATATGAATTTTATAATTCAGGGTTATTTACCTTTAGGATGATTTAGCAAGAATTACTCATTGATTAAAACATTCTTAATCATTTCTCAACCACCCTGACTGCAAAAGGGTAATAAATATGCCTGCATGCACCAAGTGTTTCTGAGACAGGTCAAATGCTCTGACAACATCCTGGCTTATATCAGCAACTGAGTATGCAGTAACTCCTTAAAGTATTCATTTCTACAAAAAATAAGTTTATGTGCATGGTTTGCTTCCTAAAGCTGACCTGTGGAAATCTTTAACAATGGGTGGTCTCAGATTTCCACAGATTAGGTTTCAAGGAATCTTCCGTTAAGCAGAGGGTGTAACATCAAGTGTCCATCATCCGCCATTTTTCAATGACTCAGAATTTATTTAATTCCTTGGAGCTTTCTTAGTACAATTCCCAACATGTCAATTTTATTTTATTTAACAATCTTTTTTTTTTTTTAATTTTATCCAAAAATAATATAAAACAATCCTGCAATTAGGAAATTTCCCTCCAAATTCAAAGTAGATTTAAATCCTAGTTGGAATAATATTGGAAGAGCAAATTCACCTCTAGCCAGGATGTTGTATTCTTTATTTTAGATCAGCCTATAATGAATAAATTCAAAACAGTGATTAAATGCCTAGCTAGTGCTAACTTACACAAATACAAAACTTAGAATTTCTTAAGATGTTGTATCCTTAAAACAATACACAGCTGGATACAAGGCTATGTTGATGTTCACATAGAAATAAATACATAGGCACTTCAGAACTAAATATTTAACTAAACTGTATAAATTAATTTTGGGTGTATTTTTACTGGCTCATGTTCCTCTTCTGATGTCCCATCAAACCCAAGTTTTATTTCAACACTCTTAATCCTTAAATTGCTTCAAACTGACTCTTTGTTGTTGTTGTTGTTAAATCAAATTGTGATAAAAATGTTTCCTCCTTCTCCTTACAGATTTGGCATTACTTCTCTGAAGCAATTGGGCTAGAGGCCAAAGCTGTAGAAGAATCAGTCCTGGATCAGTAACAAGTTTTTATACACAAACACACTGTGATTTTAAAGTCTATTATCACATTTCTCTACAGAGCTAGAAATGGAAGCTTCCTTTCTTGGAAATGAGAGAAATTCCTATTTTCCCACTGGGGTCTCCAGCCCCTCTTTCAAATTCTGAAAACATATAGGAAAACAGATGCTTAAAGCCATTATGTCTTTTTTATGAGAAAAAAAAAAATTGAAACAACAACATTTATTATAGTTTACCCTGCAAAATGTAGATATTTATCTTCAACACATAAATATTTTTATTCAGAATACCATTATGAAACCCCACAATATTCACTTTCTACAGCCTCCATCCCTTTACAGACTAAAATGTCTATTTAGATTCATTTATATATTTTTCCTTTTTGGTGGGAGAAGTGCAGATTTCAAGACAGTTACTAATGAAACACAATCTGATTTTATTTTTTTTTTTCCCTCACAGAGAAGAAAAAGAGAATGGTGCTTCTGAAGTGCAACTTCCATGAGGCACCAATAGCTTATTTCCTTGAAAAAAACATTTAGATTTGCATCAGAATATTTTGACTCTAGACGTGACAGTTGGGGTAGAAAACTTCATTTTTTGTAGAAAATTGAACTTTTTTTTTTTTTTTTTGTAATAACCTTCAGTTAGCAGATATTTCAATATTCCAGTGAGGATGCTGATGGTAATCCAGAAAATCATTTTAACCAGCCCTCATCATTATTCTTTTTTTTATTATTATTACTGGAGATTTCAGTAGTGACTATGCACCTGGGAAATGGAAGAGAACTTCAATCTCTTGAAGACTGACAAAGGACAGCAACAGTTTTCCAGAAGCGATTATGGTGTGCTATGGGCTTATATCATTTATGTTTTCATTTTGTTTTGCTGTGAAAAAATGATTTTCTATGGAAAACATATGTATGTTTATGTTGCTATAAAACAGACACGATTTGCAGTATAGCTGACAGTGTTAGTACAGAAAATAGACACTTTGCTTTCCCTAACTTTCTCAGCCAAGCTATACTACTTTACATTACATTAACATAGCTTTTCATGTTTAATATCCTTGCGGGGGAGACTGAATGAAAAGAAGGAAAAATTGCCCATGCTTAATAATATTAGCATTTAAGTTGTCCCACTAGGCTTTAAAATTTGCACCTCATTAAAGCAAAGATTGTGCTTGAAGGACAGATTGCAAGGGGGTAGGAAGAGGAGAAGCAATGAACACACCTTATTGAGGTACATGGGGTAAGACAGCTGAATTTAGTTTTTGAGGGTCTGATTTTTGAAAAATATTTGTTTGGTTTTGTTGCCTCTAACAAAGAAAGAATGAGCTGAACTTTGAAATGGAGCCTAAACCCTTATTAAACCAACAGTATTTAAGTGCTTTGTTTGAGGATTAGTGGCTTTGAGTGATGGTTTCCAGCATGGTTGAATTAATAGAACATCAGTATTTTTATTAATAGTCTGAGGGTTCTATCTTAGTTCAGATATTAATAAAATAAAGAAAGTATAGTTGATGTTTAACTGAAGCAACTTGAATTCCCTTTGGTAATTAATCTAAGTGCTTTTATGGGGAGTCCCTCTAAAAAACCTTACAGTAGTACTTAGTATTTCCACATCATTTTCACAGACAACTGTAGGTAATAAGTGCCCGAAAGCCTGAAAATTTCTAGCTAGAGATCTAAATACAGAGTTTTGAACATAAAGTAAGCATAGAGAAATAGGTTAAGTTTGGGTTTTTTTAAGCTCTGTGCTTGATTTGCTTGACCAGGCATACACATCTGAGGTGCCCTACAGTATCTGAGAGACTCATATGAGGGTATCAGCCAGGATCAAGCCTTGTCTGCATGAAGTGGCCAAAAATGCCGACTGATACTAGATTCCTGTGTGTAACCAGCTGAAACAAATCGTTAGTGTCTTCCAGTAAAGCCAGTTAAGTTTTTTACAATGTCTATTATTAACTCTTTGCACCAATAAGGATTCATGTTCAAGCCTGAGGTAGGTATGGACTGATTGTCAGATGAGTGATGCTCATTTAAGACAAAGTCTCAATACTGCATACGCTGACTGTACATCACTGTACCTGTATAGGATTGTCTTCCTCTTTCTCTGTTCATTTCGTAAATACAAACTCCACTGAGGTCATTTGAATGGATATATTGTCCCTTTTATAATGTATGCATCAGTTCATTCTCTAAAATGGTTTGAGCTTTTCATAGGAACATAGAATGGTTAGAGCTTGAAGGGTCGTTAAAGATCATCTAGTTCCAATCCCCTGTCATGGGCAGGGACACCTTCCACTAGACCAGGTTGCTCAAAGCTCCGTCCAACCTGGACTTGAATGGTTCTAGGGATGCGACATCCACACCTTCCCTGGGCTACCTGTTCCAATATCTCACCACCCTCACAGTAAAGAATGTCTTCCTAACAGCTAATCTTAATCTACCCTCTTTCAGTTTAAAACTGTTATCCTTCATCCTATTGCTACACTCCCTGATCAAGAGTCCCTCCCCATCTTTCCTGTAGGCCTCCTTTAAGTACTGTAAGGCTGCTATAAGGTCTCCCTGTAGCCTTCACTTCTTCAGGCTGAACAACGCCAACTCTCTCAGCCTGTCTTGACAGGGTAAGTGCTCCAGCCCTCTGATCATCTTTGTGGCCCTCCTCTGGACCTGATCCAACAGGTCCATGTCTTTCTTATGTTGGAGGCTCTAGAGCTGGATGTAATATTGCAGGTGTGGTCTCACAAGAGTGGAGCAGAGGGGCAGAATCACCTCCCTTGACCTACTGGCCACACTTCTTTTGATGTAGCCCAGGATGTGGTTGGCTCTCTGGGCTAAGAGCACGCACTGCTGGCTCATGTTGAGCTTCTCATCAACCAACACCCTCAAGTCCTACTCCTCAGGGCGGTTCTCAGTGCATTTTCCGCCAGCCTGTATTTGTGCTTTTGACTCCTTGCTAACTATACTATTAATTTATCTATCTACTGCTACACCCTTGTTACAGGAAGGGAATACACAAATGGAGAACCAGCTGGCATATTGTCTTCCTATTCCAAACAGACAGAGTGCAGATAAATACTTAGCAGTTAATACTACTTCTAACCCTGAGACATGGTTCAAGGCCAAGTTTTCATGCACTAATTGTACTGTTTCAGAAAAGCTTACCTCCTGGAAGCCACTTTCTGTTCACTGGAGTGGCTAAATAAACACAGTCTGTATGATTTGGCTCCCCAGACTAAATTATCTCTTTTGGATGCTTTGACTACCTAACAAATCCAGCTTTTTTTAAAAGAAAATAAACATGACAGTAAGGACTGTGTTTGGGCAGAGAAAAGGGTCCACTTTAGAATGAAATTCTTGGAACACCAAAGTTGAAAGAAGGCTTGGTCCTGTGGAATTTTTCTGTCTTGTGGTGCTATTTAGGAAAAACAGCTGTTTGCAGACTATCCTCCCAGCAATACCACTAGAATTGGGATGGATGGAGGTGAAAAACAGTAAAGAAAGTCTGGGTTTTGCTATTGGAAAAAAAACACCATAAGAAGGAAAGATTTATTTTATTTTCATTGATGAATTGGGTATGTTTCAGGTTTTTTCTGACTTCATGGTGAGCAGATAGAGAGGATCTTTACAGGTCTTCTAAACTGGAGAGCTGGGGAATAAAAGTGTTCTGCAAGTTATTATTTGTGAGTAATCGCTTTTGATTCAAGTGTTTTATCAAGTTCTTGTATTCTTATTATGATTGTACAATACTGCTGGATCTGTGTTGTACCTAGCAGAACGCTCCTAGGAGAGCTTCCCTAGGAGTACTTCCTCCTTCCCAGGATGGGCTGAGATATACTGCCAGAAGTTCATTCTACCTTACAGATGACCATTATTTAAGTCACCTGGCTGTGTCTCCACCAGCTAATAATGGGAGGTTGGTACTGGGCAAGGAATTTAGCCATACTGCAGATAACTAGACCTCAAGGGAAAATCTACTTGCTGGTCTCCACTGGCTATTTTTTGTTGGGAATATTTCCAGCCAGTTCAGAGCCAGCCCCAAAACCACTTTTAGAGATAAAGAATGTGTATAGTAGCTCTTTTATCCTTTGAATCATTGCTGCAGTTCAGTTTACAGAGCAGCATAGGAGCAGCCAACATGCTGATTTAAAGCAAGATATACACAAGTGTTCTGAAAATACCCTTACTATATTATATTTTTCAATTATACCTTTTTGAAAATCACAAGGGATCGAATCATCTCTCATTAAAGTACAAGGACTCAGTGAATTGACATTAATTATATAGCACATATTTCACATGACCAGCATAATGCATGGATCTCTCATATTTTCTTTCATGAACTTTTTGGCAAACTAGACACTCACTAAGAAGGTATCAAATAAGAATGCATAAACTCTGGATTCAGATGCTTTTATTCTGTTAAAAATATGTCAGAACTTCATTTTAACTTTCTGGTATGTGACCCTTGGATAACTGAATAATCCATTCCCTCTGGGTTGGAATTAATACTGGAAGAAATGTGAAAATAAGCATTTTCTTTGAAGACATTCAATGTGATTAGAGCAAAGAAGTTATCTCAGTTATTAAGACACATGACACATATTCGTATTCACTCATTTCCAGAAATAACTATCCTGGAAAAGAAGTAAGGCATCCAAGTCACCTGTATGGTTAAACTTAAGTGGTTCCTCTTCTTTTGCCTGAAATGATGGCCGTATTTAAATTTTGGGAGAGCAATGAACTCCCTTCTCAAGGGCTGATATGAAATGACTGAGTTCCCTGCAGTTATATAAAATTTATCAGGTACTAACACAGATCAGACAACAGAAGAAAATGTGTTATGAAAGGCATTCTTAGTATACTTTCCTCATTGGCTTTCTAGTGACTGATCTTGCTAAATCAATACTCACTTCTGCAGGCAATCCTTTGCCATTTCTTACTGTCTTTGGACCAAATCCTACCTTCATTTCTATCTGTGTGGCAATGCAAGGACAACAGATCTACACACATACAGACAAAAGAGGAATTTTAGGACCTATTTATTAGGACCTAGTGAATCCCTAAAGTTTGACACCTTTTTAACAATATTCTATTGATTACCTTTAGGGAGAAGAAGAAAAGAAAAAAGATTTTGGGGAATGAGAAGTACTGGGTTATATTTCCTGTAGTAAATCAGAATAAGGCTAGAGACAAATACTCGATGGCTAATACTTCTGTCAGGCAGGAAATGGGGCAAAAGAAGCGGCCTTAAAGTCAATTGCTGCACAGAAACTGCACAAGGGAAAAAAATAAGGCTTCAGTAGCAAATGTAAAGAAACTAGCAAGAGCAAAAAAACAATCTTAACTTGTCAAAGAAACCGTAGCTATAATATCCACAGTGAACTTGGCTTCCAAACACACAGTCCCTGCAGGAAGAAGAAAGGCTCCCAATGACAGTCTTTCAAAGGCAGTGGACAAGGAGGCAGAATTCCCTTCCCAGTGTTTCCAAAACAAGCTCTTTGCTCCCCAGACACAAAAAGAAAAGCAGATGTATGTCCCCTAATGAATTGTACAATATTAACTAAGCTTCCTTAAATAAATATTCCACCTACCTTTAAATTTCTTTAAATTATTATAGTTTCTCTTTTTTTTTTTTTTTTTTTTTTTTCATTTGGAAAAAGTTAATATTATCCCTGGACTTCTGATCTATGTATATTCGAGCATCCTCCTCTTCAAGTCAATGGAAATCTTCAATACACCACAAATATGAGATTAAACTCACTGGTTGGTTAGTTTTTTAATTATTCAAAAACTCCTCAACTCAGACTATATCACTATTGTAATCTTGTATGTGCCAAAAGTTAATTTCTGAAAACAAATTGCCATCAGAAAAAATTGCATTCAGAAGAGATTATTGAGCGCTTTGTTCTTTTAGCACATTTTGTCATGGTTAATGTGTCTTTTTAGAATGATCTGCCTTAGAATTATCAGGGGAAGCAATTCTCACCCCCCCTTAGCTGATTGCCGTATAGGTGGTCCTTTCATGAATTTTTATTTGACACATTTTCCATTTTTCCATCATGTTCTTACTGTGTAAAGAGAAAGCCTTTTACAGCTCAGAGAAAAGTTTCAATGACAAGTACAAAAGACTAACAAGAAGAAAAAATCCTGCATATAACAATCCAAAGAAACCCCTCATAGCATAATGTCCACAGTGATGTCAGCTTCAAAATATCCTCCATTCTGATGAAAAGAAAAAGCCAATTAGACAAGTTATCCCAAAGCAATGTCAAAAGCCTACAAATTACAGTAGCTATAAAACCCAATCCCAACAGACTTCTACAAACATGTAAATTAATGCCATTGAAAAGCAATGTAATCAGGTCTCATTTATCATTATAATATCTTCTGATATTATAATATCTGCTGAGACCCGATAGCAAGCTATATACATCATAGGCAGTTTGTTTAAAGTGGTAACAACTGCTACTCGAGCTGCTCCGAAAACAGCTGCTTTAATTGGCCCAAAAGTAAGCAGGGAAACTGAAATTCTAAAAGTGACCTATTGCAGTATTTGTTCAGGCTAAACTATAATCAAATGCATTCATTTCCAAGGTGTATGGAATAGATTAAAGAGCAAGAAGCTTTGCTTTTCCAACATTACAACAGGTTTTAAATCTCTTCTGAATCTAACTTAATACTGGAAACACCTGAAAACTCACAGATATTGTGCTTCAAATATTTTCAAGGCCAGAGATAATAAATTAAAGATTACTTTACACTTCAGTGTGGGCACACTCCTGCACTATGCTAAAACCATTACTTCCAATTGCAGTCAACAATTATGCTCCTTCTGGACCATTCATGATAGATAAAGAAGTAATGGTTGAGATTTTTGGCTGTAACACTCTCTAAGTCCTAGGGGGTCTCTAAGATTGGAACAATACTGTGTTATTTCAACACTATTTCAAAATAACTGTTGAAGGAAAAGCATGAACTATCTGAATTCAACATCTTTGTTGTGGACATGGACAGTGGGGTCGAGTGCACCCTCAGCAAGTTTGCCGATGATACCAAGATGTTTGGTGAGATAGACATGATGGAGGGGAGGGATGCCATCCAGAGGGACCTGGACAGGCTGGAGAGGTGGGCCCATGCCAACCTCATGAAGTTCAACAAGGCCAAGGGCAGAGTCCTACATCTGGGTCGGGCAATCTCAAGCACAAATACAGGCTCAGCGGGGAATGGCTGGAGAGCAGCCCTGAGGAGAAGGACCTGGGTGTGCTGATTGACCAGAAGCTCAGCATGAGCCAGCAATGTGCAATCGCAGCCCAGAAGGCCAACTGTATCATGAGCTGCATCAAAAGAAGTGTGGCCAGCAGGTCAAGGGAGGTGATTCTGCCCCTCTACTCCACTCTTGTGAGACCCCACCTGGAGTACTGCATCCACCTCTGGAGTCCCCAACATAAGAAGGACATGGACCTGCTAGAGCATGTCCAGAGGAGAGCCACGAGGATGATCCGAAGGCTGGAACACCTCTCCGATGAGGAGAGGCTGAGAGAGTTAGGGCTGTTCAGCCTGGAGAAGAGAAGGCTCCAGGGAGATCTTATTGTGGCCTTCCAGTACCTAAAGGGGGCCTACAGGAGAGCTGCGGGAGGACTTTTTGCTAGGGCATGTAGGGCACAGGACGAGAGGAATGGCTTTAAACTGGAAGAGGGCAGGTTTAGATTAAACATTAGGAAGAAGTTGTTCACTTTGAGGGTGGTAAGGCACTGGAACAGGTTGCCCAGAGAGGTTGTTGAGGCCCCATCCCTGGAGGGGTTCAAGGCCAGGCTGGAAGGGGCCTTTGGCAACCTGGTCTAGTGGGAGGGGTCCCTGCCCATGGCAGGGAGGCTGGAACTCGATGATCTTCAAGGTCCTTTCCAACCTATACCATACTATGATTCTATGATTCTATGAATGAATTCAAAAAGACTGAGCTGTCAGAATCTTTATTGTGTTTTTCTGCTAATTCCTTACTTCACTGTGTATAAGTTTCAAAAACAGACAACGCTGTCTTACTGCAAGTCTCTGTCAGTGAAGAGCACAGAGTAAAGCACAGGAGAGAAAAAAGAATGACTCATTTTAGTGCTTTCTTCAGTAGACTTGACTTCCTTACTGCTAAACAAAGCAAAATCAATCTCATCTTTGCCTGTAAAGCATTCAGAAACTATTTTTCCTTACCAAGTGTTTGGATCTGCATGTTTTTATTCTGGGGAAGTTGATTGTAGCAAAGATATGTGGTTGAACTCTCAGGAGCCTGTCAGATAAGCCCTCAACATAGTTCATCCGTTCTTCTTATAGAGATTTCTATCCTGCATGCCTAGGTACCGGTGCCTAAGCCTCTGTTTCTGAAGTCTGTTAAAGCAAACCCATTTTCACTGGTAAGTCAAGCTTGAATACTGGATCAGAAACTGAAATAGTTGATGTGCCAGGACAGAGAGCAGGAGGGAGGAAGGGAGGACAGCTGGGGGCAACTCCAATGTTGGGCAAACCTGGATTTGCCAAAGATGTCTTTGAGAATATTGGTAAAATTTATAATTAGTACATTATTCCAGACTAAATATACATATGCATCTTAAGATAAGATCTCATGAGAAGTATGAGAGAGAGATTAACAATGTTTTTATATAAACATAAAACATTGACAATTTGATTTCTAATAGCTGGATCCTGCAAATACAGGAGATTCAAAAATCTGTAGAGATTTCTTTTAAAGACAGCTAAGACATTTGGGATTCATCTCATACTGCTGTTTTGGAACAAATTTGTTGGAAATTTTTCTCCAGAACATTATCTGGTCTGTTTTAATTCAGTGCCAGTTGGTGGAAGGTAAGCTGGGATCAAACTGGTGATTTCAACTTTTCCTATTCCAAATCCAAACTTGCCTTACAGATTTGGTTTTCAAAATTTTTATCTTACTGTAGCTTTCTCAGGATTATCTGATTGGAATTTTAAGCCTTGGCACAAATATTCTCTGAGAGAAGTGAAGAGGTGGGACATATGCTTCCAAAAATACCTTAGGAATAGACAGAGCATGTTAACAGGCCATAATTACTCACAGCCAGAAATCTTTGCCTCTGGGGAAAATAGGCCGCCTGAATTTCATTCAGTGACAAATATTGACAAGCACTGTGCCACACTGTGTTTTTCTGACACAGTTTTGTCTAGAAGGTAGAACAGAAAAATATCAAATCAAGGGCAGCTTGGATAATGTTGTGGTTCAGGAAGGAAAATCTTTCATTAAGTTCCTGGTAAATGAGAGACAAGCGCAATGAACATCATCTTGCAGACAGCTTAGTCAGACCCTGTCAGTGCACCTGGTGTTCTCTTCCACCCCTCTAAAACACAGTTAATAAAAGAAGCAGGAGCACACGCTATGGATGCAATTTGTATTGCTTCTTGTGTGAGACGAACAGTGGGGCAAGGCTTCCTGCACCCTCCTCTTGGCCCATTCCTCACCATCCTTTCACGGTCTCTCCCGCCTTGCATGCTCGATTAATCTCTTTGGATGGCATCCTGCTGGTCAGGGCTCACATCTGGTGTGTGCAGAGGAAGGGAGAGACAGAAGAGGGGGTGAGGAGGAAAGGGCAATGGAGCATCAGCTGTGGGGAGGGAAACGGTCTTGGTTCTTGGTAGGCAAAGTGGGAAAGCATGCTGGGATCTGAAGCTTTCTGAAAGAGATTTTCCCCCGTTGAAAGCTATGAATATCTGTCCGTTAAGAATTAAAACATTTTAGCAGTGCTGGAGTAAGGCTTGACTTCTCTGATGATTCCCCTGTATTTTTAGGCTGAATAAATTGGATATCACTGTTTTGTTAACTGAGCTAGGCACCCCAAGACTTACAGGGTCGTTTTGGACAAGTAACTTGATCTTTCTCTGCCTGTATTTCCTTGTTTGTCTTGTCTAGACAAATTCTAGATATACCCATATATATATACATAACTGAATTCCTCACATTATCACAGTATGGTCCTCGCTGTCATTTCTGCAAATGAGCCAAATACAAATAATTCCTGGTAGTTTATTTCCTAAACTTGTTTCCGGACCCTGGGTCTTAGGGTCTTTTTCCAGTTCATCCTTAATGATAACTTTAATAAGTTTTCATATTAATTTTACTTGTATTAAGCCGCCAAGTGGTCTAAGAATTAGAGGTTTCTGATTTTTTTCTTACTTTATTCAGCAGAGGTGGCCTTAGGTTTAGCTTCACGATTCCCAGGTGCCAGCATAATCTTACTCCATATAGGTGAGGATCTCTAAGTCAAAAAGAACTATGTTTTTCCACCTACTTATATATCTGGCTATATAAAACCTTGCTAAAATTTACAACCTCTATCAGCCTGTGAATGTTCCCGGCAGTGTGTCAGCTGAAAGTAAAGCCACCTTGGTACGGATGAATTAAACCACTTTCTCTAATCTGGTATTTTGCATTTTGCTTGTTGGGGCAACCTCCTGAGATACAATACGTGGTTTTCATTAAGGCCCAAAGCTTTTGATATTTTTTTTCCTCAAAGCATATTAAAATCTTATTCAGTAACAGGATATTTATGAACCACATATCAGAAATGGCTATTTTTTATTAATAAAGAAATAACAGCAAATCCTATGCAATTTGGAAGAGCTTCTTTCTTGAGTCATGGTTATAAGTACTCAGTAAGATAAGATATAAAATGTCTTTAAATATTTTATAATATTTGGCTGAAAATCCATCTGATCCTGGTGCCTGCCTTAAGCTCAAAGATGATTTTTTTTCTATTTCTGATATGAAAATGACTGCATGTAGATGCTGTACTTTCAACTGCATGTGTGTGTATGTTTGTAAGTGAGACAGAGAAGAGATTTAAAGGTACAGTATATATATGTTATATATATGTGTGTATATATGTACTTTAAGATGTACAATACTAGTACAATTCTGATTCAAAATACGAGGAACGGGAATGTTGGCTCACACTAATAACTATCCATTCTTCTCAATCTGTGCCTCTCTATATGAAACAGATGGTTTGATATTTTGTAGTGATATAGTAAGCATTCCCTCGTCCCAAGCCAAATCTGCCATCGGCAAATTCATTCCTG
>NW_009648241.1:687956-757913 GCF_000708025.1 Charadrius vociferus | reverse complement strand
TAAATTATAACTCAGTTGTCAAATTAAGAATGTGACGTTATAAGAGACCTTGTAGCACTAAGCAATAATTTACTCATCTCTCTGATTGTATCCTACTAATTTTTGTTGTGTCCTTCAGACAGATGCCTTTCCCATGCTGTGAGGTTAAGAGACATACTTCTTTCTGCTCCCATTTCTTCCTTGTCACTAAGTTGATTTACTTCTCCCTGGATTTATCTGTTCTCTAGGCATGTTTGCTCAACCCCACTGAGAGTAACATCTTTCTGCCCTTGGAGCTAAGAAAAGCCACTGAACTTCTACTTCGCATGAAAAAGAAGAGAAATACATGATCTTGCTAAGATATCTGAATGGTTCTAATATATTATTCTTTACCTTTCAAAGACATTGCTTATTGCTATTCATAAAAATGAGGCATGTCTTTTTTCTAGCAACAGTTATTAAACTAAAAGAATATCATAGGTACAACATTTAAATGTTATCCTACAGCTGCAGATGGGAGAAGACAGATACATGGTTATACCTTGTGCGAAAGCAGGGGTTGTAGCATTTTCTTTCTCCTCATTTACATTCTCAAAAATAAACAGATGTGGGATTTACAAATGGTCAGTCTGTTCAAGATGGAAAATTCCTTACCCATTCCCTGCTTTCCCCATAATCAATGAAAAATTCAAACTGTGCTACCACCAGAATCGGGGAGTCAGAAAAAAAAGGTTTCAAAATCTTTAAGGTAAAATGAGAAGACAACATGTAAAGTAAAATGATAAATTCTTGCTGATAAACTGTTCAAACATTCAGAAAACATTTTGCAGTTTTAATGCCAGAATCTTCTCTGCCTTTCGTAGTAATAGTACATAGGCATAAAAATGATGCTTTACACAAACAGTAAAAACCTCTGATCAAATTCTACTTTCAAAGAAGACAATGAAAATTTGGTCCTCAGGGGTTATTACTCATGGTTCCTGATCAAAAGATATTAAAAAGTGATTTATGAGTGGAAAATACACAAATAACAACAGCATTTCTATGATATACTCTCCAGAAATTCAAATATTTCCTATGGTTATCTGTGTATATATACAGTGGGAAGAGCCTAGCCTGAACTTGTATTATACTAGGCAAGAGAATATGAATAAAGGTTACATAGTTTTCAAACTCAAACTCACCTAGCAGCAAACATTACCTCACAACCACATTAGCATGATTTTATCACAGCCCCATTTTAGAAGCTCACAGTGAATTTTTATTTCTGCTATGACCTTTCATCCTCCATCCGCTTTTCACCGTGACTAGTTTCCACTATCCTTCCAAACAGGAGCAGCCTTCTTCCCACTCTTTTCAGAGGCTGTTCATATTGGATCCCGCTCCCAAAAGGCAGTGTGGATAAGATACACTGATGTTAGTTTCTCTACCCTACTTTGTTAAACACCTACTCAAAAGACCGGATTCTCAAGCACCCATATGCTATATCACATGGATTACTAAACCTCAGTTACATACTATAAAATATCCCCACTTGTAAGCTGTAATAGACCCATACATTATTTCAGAAAACTTGAAATAATTATGTCTCTTATGATTCACGAGAGTCTCGGGGAACTCCAGTTTTAAGCGTGATGTAGCCTGCAAAATTTGCACATTGCTAGTTCATTCCAGAGGGGGCTAATGTTAAACAGTGTGAATATGTTGTTACTCTATGACACCTATCTTCAAAGTTATAGGTCAAGCCTGGCTTTCTTTTACGAGTAACACAGATGTAGCTTGTGCAGTCACATAGTTGTGTGGCCACACAACAAAATGCCAAATGCAGGGAAGGTGCTGTACAGTGCCAAAAAACTCTCCCACAGCTTTCCCTTTCAAACGCCTCCTGCTCCACATAGCACATTCTCTTCTATTCCTGGTCCAACGCTCCCATTTTGCCAATCCCTCTTTCCCAAACCTGTAAGTTTCCCTCATTTTTTCCTCAGGGAACGTGGTGATATTACTTTATCGCTGTGCCAGCTGAATCACTCAAGACGCATGATACCAGAAGAAAGACCCAAACATGGATATGGCCTTGCATTTTAGCACTTACAAAATCAAGTGAGAAGACGTCTGCTTAGTAACCAATAGGAAGATTGCCTTTTGATTGCAGTAGACTTTTTATACGTACTGTTTTGAAACATGTCTTTCAGTCTTCATTTTTGTGTGGAGCACAGTACACTTCAGCAGGTGAGTGTGTATGGTAGAGACAGGCTTAGGAGCACACTTAGTTTGGAGACACAGGAATGAAAGATTCGCCTAAGTGGTATCTGACCCCTAAGGCATCCATTTCTCTGAAAGCTTTTTAACCCTAAACACTTAAATGAAACTGTGGGGAAAACACAGTCAAAAGCACAGGTACAGCAAGGAGAGCAGTTCTGCAATATTCTTCTCAGCTTAAGCAGCAGGATGGTAATACCATGGTGATGTGTTTGAGTTTTATAAAAACTTTACATCTTTTTTCTTTTGTTTTGTTTTATTTTAGTTTTGGGCTGAACAAAACTACTGGGAATTTCACAAGACTTTTTGTTTCTCCTAAATTTAAGCCATTGATTTTTCAAGGGAATTGTAACAAAAAATGTGCATTTCAAACTAAATGAAAACCTATGCTATGCAAATAATAATGATTCTACCTTGAAAGTAATTCTTGCCCTGCTTTTATGATTACCAGGGGAATAAAATTCAAAAAGAAACAAAGGGGAAAAAAAAAGAAAAAAAGAAAAGAAAGATCCATGAGTACAGCTAGCTGAGAACTCAAATTTTGTTAAGACAAATAGAACTAGTATGTTTGAAGTTTTGGATTCTGAGTCTAGGCATAGTTAAGGTTGAATAATAAAATACTTTATTTCACTATTCATCCAGAAATAGTCCTGGACTACTGAACTCAAAGCAACATTTGTCATCCATTTCTTACATAGAAGTGCTGCATTTAGTTTACTATGACTAAAATGAAGTTATTTCTTTCTTTATTTGTTGTATGAGAGCCACTCTTGTCATTTGTCAACAGGAAGATGTTAGTTTGGGGCTATTTATAATTAAAATGAAATTGTAATTTTTTTTATTTCATGCCATTTGAAATAAATACTGAACAAAAAGCACATGCTTGAAGTGTGTTTTTCACAGTGTGGAGGACAGACAGAGGAGGCTGAATAACACCTTAAAACCATGAGCATGGAAAGGAAACCACAGTACCGGAGACCTAAAGCAGACCAGCAGCTGCAGCTTGTAGTCTGAATTAGACATGGATAATGCATGGAGTTTGTCACAACAGAATAGGCAAAACCAGCTAAGGTGATGGACAGAAAAAAACAGCTCCAGAGTGTGAGTCTCCTCACTTACCTTAAGCACTCTCACAGATAGAATGCATGACCATTTAAAAGATTTCTGTCTTCCAGTTGACAACTGAGGAAATCTAGACAATCTTCTTAGGCTCAATTTTACTTTTTAATAGCTAGGTAAATAAAGAAAATCCCATTTTATTTTAAAATAATTGTCTGGTTTCCCTCTGTTAAGCAGAACATAAACATTTCAGCAGGTTTGGAACAGGAGCTGACAGTGAGTTGAGCAGGACACTTTAGAAGTTCAAATTTTATTTGCATTCCAAATCCAGGCATGGAAAGAGCTACCCCTAAAGTAAAACACAGCATGGAAAGCATCATTTTTGCTTTCCAACCTTCTTTTCATGTTGACGATAAGTAGCAGATGTAATGTGCTGATTATGATCTACAAAGATTGGCAGACAGAGCGTAGATTGAAGCTTAACAAAATGGCCTCCATCCTGCCTCATTTTAGTGTATTATCTCCTATTACATGAAGCCATCCTTCTAAAGTAAATGCTGACATTGTCCATATGGGAAAAAGGATGTGTTTGAAAGTATCTTCCCAGAGGGTGAGTCTGTTTGCCTTTTTTAGGTGTTTCCACCTTCAGGGAAGCAACCAGCATCATTCACAATTGTTAGAGGAACATCAAACTGAATAGCCCTTGGCTTCTGAAATAGAAACTGTTTAGCCCTGGCTTTAGCAAAGAATATAAAATCGGATGTTGATTCCTAAGCAGCTCATTTTGGTTCAAATGTACTTCTCACTGTGACAACCTCTGCCACTTGTGCTGAAGTGTAATAGTAAAGAACAAACAAACCTAAAGACCTTGGTGTCTGCCAGAGGTAGATGCAATACGTCAAACATCTACTCGTGATAAGACTTTTCTGAAGTACTGCTGTGTCCGTAATAGCAACTGGGGACAAAATATTCCCATTTTCCTCTCAGATAGAAAAGGCTGTGCTTTCCCCTCCTCCCTGTCTTAAATATCACAGCCTTGGGGCACATCATTTTTGCAGTGCATAGATGATGTCCTGTCTCATTTGCTGCATCTAATCTTCTGAAAAGCTCATGTGATTTTCAGCTTTGTCCAAGCATTTTCTGAAAGTGTCTAATTTTGTCTTGATGGAAATGTAATTTCTTAGTTCACTAATACAACCATTCACTTTAGCCATTCCTTCTCTAATTTTAAAGATTATGTCTTCTTCTGATCTCATTATTATTACACTTGTCATTCAAAATGAGAGGAGGAGGGAAAGAATTGGAATTATGGCTCCCTGATGAATTCCATCTGTGCTTATGGAAATCAGGGGAGTGATGTTCATGTTGAAGTGTCACCACAGCAAAAATAGAAGTCAATTCAAGAGCAATAAAATACCCAAGTTTGGAAGGCCAGCACCATGACAATGAGAGGCATATATTTTTCTTATTATCTACAGGTACTACTATAACACCTAAGAACCATAGTCACAGCAAGACCACAGGAGAAGAAAAAACAAAATTCCATAAAAATAACACAAAACAGCATCAGCAGACACTTATTCCTGTTTCTTGTTTCTTTCACACAATTGCATATAATTTTCACTGTCGGTTACACAATTTCCAAATTATTCTGCATTTCATAGATCCCATCTTTGCCACAGAATAGGATCTTTCACCAAATACAATACAGCTAACTCTGTAAACAATAAGGTTTTATACCATAGTAAGTCACATCAAGATGGACAGTTTTTAATTAGTTCTCAGAGCAAAGGGAATTCAGAGAACATATCTGTGCCTACCATGTCTTCTGAGTTGTAAAGTTCAATCCATCTACATAGAAAGTTTTGGTTCTTATCACGGTATTTGAACACCAAAAAGCAAAGTGTGTTAATAACCAATCCATTTGGTACCCTCAAGTGAGGAAAGAGCTTTGATTTCTGCATTAAATTAGTTCACTGAGAGAGAAGGGATTTATTTTTTTTTTTTAGCTTTCCTATCTTAGGATCTCTCTCAGACATGCACACACACACATATAAACACATGAAAAAGACAAATTTAGCAACAAAAAATATGGCACGTATGTCTCAATAGCTATATGCCTAAGGGCTTGAGCATAGATTTTCTCTAGCTTATTTCTTCTTTGAATGGGTATTTCCAAATTATCAAATACAAAACCTGATTATTTTTTTTTTTTTAAAAAGTTACTGGAAGTTGTCTGCTTAGTACTGTGAGAACTGAGATCCAGCAAAACAGGAAGAATAGTCACTTTAATCTTCTATTTAGGAAAGGCAGAAAGTCAATACTGGATCTAGCTTTATGATAATGAATGTACAAGTACATGGTCATAATACTCAGCAAAACAATGTTGGGTGGAACTGCAGAGATCTCTTCTGACCCCAGTTCAGAAATAAATTCTAGGTCAATAATTCTATCAGCCATAGTTCTTTAGCCATTTGGGCCATAAAATTTCTTAATGTTGAATTTTACTGCCTACCTCTGGAAAAAAATAGAGCAGTTATCTTAATAGAAGTGTTTTACAATAAACAATGAAAGAAGCATAGTAAGGCCAAGTGGATAGAAACTTCAGAAAAGGATCAGTACCACAAGGCTTATGGTAACATATAACAACTGCTATTTCCTTCTAATTTACAGTGTGTGACATCAATCTCTATCTTTGACTTTTACCTTAGCCCCATTCGCTTTTGGGACAATGCACGTATATAGCCATTTCCTAATGAATTTCCTTATGCAGACATATACCAATCCATATAAAAGTCTATCTTAAAGACACAGCTAATCAGGCTACAAGTAGAATGAAAATTTGTAAAGGGATGTTTGCCTCTCTGTGACTTGACGAGGCCACTTTAAACATCTATATTTCACACAATGGTTAGGGCAGACAATTGCATTGCATGTAGACATGGCAAAGCTTTGTTAGCCACCAGTAACACAAAAGGCTCAGCAACATGGGCGATCATGGTGGGCAAGACAAACACAGCAGGCCTATACCATTGCAAGTTCACTGTTATCCAAGTCAAAATTACCTCGGAACATGTCAAGGCATATACTGGAAACTCATTTTTGACTGCTGAGTAAACATGCCTGTGTTCACGTTTTGAAAACCAGGCTTAGCAATCTGAGGAAGTTTTTGGAAGAAGCAGATGTCAGAAAAACAATTTGGAGAAGTAAATGATAATATATATGATATAAAGTGTATATATTAAAAATACCTTCCCTGTGTTACCAGTATATTAGGATATTGAAACTGAAAGGATGTTATTTAAGTTGCTTGTTGATTTTCCGCCTTGTCCTCAGCACAGACAAAGAAAATAGACTACTCAGTTGCAGTTTTGTTTATAGGCACTCACTTGCATTCAATGAGACTGCAATCAGTCACTAAGCTATCACACAACTCTTTTTCTCCTGTTTTGGAATGACTGTTCTTTTTTGTTATGTAAATAACTGCAAGGTAGATATATCAAATAAGTGGCTTTTGCAATCTCACAGGTATATGAGATACAAAGTGCACCTCTGTAAACTTCTCAGTCTTCTTACGTTAATGAGG
Source organism: Charadrius vociferus (assembly GCF_000708025.1). Classification (NCBI taxonomy): domain Eukaryota; kingdom Metazoa; phylum Chordata; class Aves; order Charadriiformes; family Charadriidae; genus Charadrius; species Charadrius vociferus. The sequence continues at coordinate 751,030 of NW_009648241.1, read as the reverse complement.
AATGCCAGTGTGATGCATAACATATAAAATACCAACAAAAAACCTATGCTGTTGGACTAAGGAATGAGCACTGCTGGGAGACTTAACTCAAACTGCCTTAATCTGTTGGTAGTATTTAAAAACACTGTTCTATCCAGTTTGACAGCCTAACCACAAGAAAGGAGCAAACCAAGTTATTGCTCTTCCATAGAAAAATTTTCATCTTACAAAAAAAAAAAAAAAGGTGCTGTTGTTCGTTTGCATGGTTGTTTCACCATACAGTAACTTTCCCCTGGTTAGAAGTACACAAGGCACTACTTTAGAGAAAGAGGAAAACCCAAGCACCTGGATCACCACTGTGCCATGACACAATGGACAGTTGAAGAACAGCAAGGGAATCAGAAAGCCAGACACAAGCACAAGGACCTAAACCATTCCTTAGGAAATGATGAGGAAAGTACTTAAACCTGTACTTGACATTTAGCAGCGTTTGAGTGTCGTTGACTGTAATTGATGCATGTGCATATTTAATAAGCACGTATTTCAAAGACATTCCTAAATAAGAATATTTTCATTTAATGGGTGTTGTTACAGCCCTGAAGATTGAGGCATATGAATGAAGAAAGGTTTTCAGGGAGAGATAACACCTGCTACAGCTGAGAAAAATCGGTGTTTTGATATAGAAGCCTTCTCAGCTTTGGAACCAACTCTGAAAGATTATTTGCTTTGTTTAACTGAATCCATTTTTTTTTTTTTTTTATAAGAGATATTATCTCTCTACAAACTATTCTGTAATGGGACTTCAGAGTTCCATTCTTTTCTGAAAAGTCAATCTGTACAAAAACATTCCTACTCCAGAAATCTCTACCTCATGTGTACACAATCATTTCTACCAAAAGGATGTTTATCCTTCAAGAGTAAGTACATCTGGAGCTCCTGTTATTGTTTTTCCCTTGACATAGTTAAAAGAACATTGCACTTTGTAAAGAAGATGAGAGTTTAACCATGTACATTGTGCTAAAGTTTTAGTGAAGTTCAACAGCAGTGCTGGTAGTTCTGAGGTATAGAAGCATCAGTGGGAGGGTGATCTGGGTTCTACTCCCACTTGTGTACAAAGCTAAGCAGCTAGCTGTTTTTCCATTGCGACAGAAAATTTTACTCTCAAGATTCTTTTTTTTTTTTTTTTAAATAAAATTCACTCTCAAGATCGTATTTTACACAGCAGTAGTGATAATTAGAGAATTCAAATGAAAGAACAAAGTACTGTAGGGCTGCAGAGAAAGTCTTTATATCAGTTTTATATAACCTTCATCTTAATATCATAAATTAATACAGTTATGCCTTAAACAGTTAAACAACATTGCACATGTGGCTTTTGAGGAGCATTAACACAAAACCTTATTAAAGTGAAAAAAATATTACTGTGGATACATAATTGAAACAATTACAGTGTCACAAGCTCCCATACAATGTGGATTTTAGTGTAAAAGCCTCTCCTCTTTGAATAGCATACTTCAAAGCTTAGGAGTCCATGCAATGAACTTTGGGAAGCTCTTAATCCTTTTGTTTTGTTTTGTTTTGTTTTCCTTTCTTTTTGCCTTTTTTTTTTTTTTCACTTGAAACATTTGTGAACAGTTTTACAATATGCAGATAATGATTATTAATTGTTATTGTTCAGTGTAACAGTTTCCATGTGGCTTGTATATGTATAATTATAGAAAAACACCCATAAAGTTTAGCTTTAAATTATGTTATTTAAATGATTAACACAGAAATGGACTGATTTACACCTATTCAACCTCACAAATACATGAGGGCAGAGCCAAAAAGAAATACTCGTGACACTCCTTGTATAATGAAACCAACCCTTGTTATATCTTAGTATTTCTCATTTTATAACCTTTGTTTTCTTGCTACGCATAATCACATGGAGTTTCACAAATCTGCAGACGATATGGAGTAATCTCTGCTTTCTGATACCTGACTTCTTCCCTCCTCCCCTATCAAAATATAAAGTGTCAGTTCAGAAAAGACATGTATGATATAGTGCCTAGATAAAATTATTAATCCTAGAGAGCCAGAAATATATGATACAAGAAAACATTGGAAAAGCTGCTCTCAAATTAAAATAATATTAATATAATAAAATAAGTATAAATCCAAGTGTGTATAATAACACTGTAACTCCATCAGTCATAAATCAGGAAAGCAAATAATGAATGATTTAATGTTGCCACAGGAGACTAAAATCTCAACCGGTAATTAATTATAGGTATAGTAGTGACTGACTTAGAAAGTCAGGTTGTACATTTATTTTTCCTATATTTTGTCAATCGGGCTTTTCGTTTGCAAAACCATGGGATGGCATGAAGCCAGATTAATTGCAAATTTGGACAGAATCCCTTGGGCTTTTTCCAGTTCTACAAGAGGTGAACTGAAGCGTATTCACTTTCACAAAGCTGTGAGAGTCATATTTTGGTCTACCAGGCAAAAAAGGTGGTTTTAGCTAAGGCACACTTCTAGTCCCTACCCTTAAATTTGAGCCACCATTGCTGTGCCCATACAGCTAAAGAAAAGAGGACCAGAGATCAGTCACTGTCCACAAGGCCAAGTGACTTGTACCAGGTCAGGGCTCGTGCTCCCCGTTGAAGGTTTATTCTAGAGAGAAAGCTGATTTCAGGGAACCACAGCAAAGCCAGGGAGGAAGCTGATAGTTCAACAGTGTGGGTAAGCTGGACTGTAGTGCTTGGGTTTGTTTCCTGGCCTTCTCTGCAGATGCTTGCTGAGTCATGGAGACATAGCATGGGTGAAATGGGAGCTACCTCCAGTCCCGTATGTAGCAGCAGAGTCATACCCAGCTTCTTAATATTTTTCACCAGACTTCCATTGTTGAAAAAAAGCAAACAAAACATTTCTGTAAACAGAGGCAATAACCCTAGGTTTCCACTGCTGCCTTCTCCTCCCTTGTACGGTAAGGTCAGTCTCTCTTTCAGTGCTACTTCCAACACCAATTTCCTGCTTTCTGAATGACAACTCTGTCCACTGGAATACACAGCAAAATTTGACACTGAAACCTCACCAGGCACTCAGAAAAAAAAGCTTAGCCTATCAAATCCTGAATGAAAGGAAGACCTACTATTTTCTAATGATTCTCTATCTTTAGCATGAATGTGGTTTATACCTAATTCATGTGAACTGGAGGTGTGCTTTTCGTCTCATGGAACTTAAGACATTTCCAATGAGACATTTGCATTCATGCAGTTTACCAAGAATCCCTTTACAGCCACAGGCAGTTCTAGGATTTCATTCAATGATGCTTAAGTAGCTGTTTACAATAGGAAAAATGTTTATGCTCTTTGTAGAATTAATGGGAAGAAGGATGATGCTTAATTAAGGAGACAGTCCTCTTTAGACTTCACTTTCATCTTTCATGCAGCAAGAAATTTAGGCAATCATCTAATCACAGAATTGTGTATGCTGGAAGGAACCTACAGAGATTTCCAGCCCAACTTCCTGGTCAATGTAGGTCCAATAGAACAGGCTGCTCAGGGTTATGTCTGGATGAATTTTGAATATACTGAGGCACAGAGACTCCGTAGCCTGTCTAGGCAACCTGTTACATGATGACACACATGGTAAAAAAAAAAAAAAAAAAATCCTGTCTACTTGGTTTAAATAATTTCCTGTGTTCTGATGTCTGTCCATTACTTCTTATCCTTCCACCATTCATCTCTGAGAACAGTCAGGCTCCAGCTTGTCTACACCTCCTTTTAGGTACTTGTGGACAGAATAAGATCTCCTGTTAGTGTTCTCTTAAGGCTGAACAGACTGACCTCTCTCTCTTCATGTGCTCCAACCCCCTGACCTTCTTGGAGTTCCTCCAGCAGAATTACTCCTGTATATCAACTGTTTTTCCTCTGTTGGGAGGCCCACAACTGGGCACAGTACTCCAGAGATGGCCTCACAAATGCTGACTAGAGAGGAAGCATTCATTTCCTTCATCTTTTGACTACACTTGTTAATTCAGCCTATTCAGAGGGATGAGTGTGGTGGGTCTTCTTTGCTGTAAGGGCAGACAACTGACTCACGGTCAGCTTGCTGTTCACCAGGACCCCAAACCAAGAAAGAAAAGCTGCTTTCTAGCTTGTTAATCCCAATGTGTGTTGCTGCATGAGGTTATTCCATCCCAAATGCAAACTGGAAATGAATCTTCAAACAGATTTAGAAAGCAAACTCTGTCTCCTCCCAGAGTTCTGGGGCATGTTAAGAGAGACAACTAAATTAGTTAGACTAGCTCCATGCATGGATGCAATACCTGCCAGAGCCCATTCTGGTATTTCTACAGGCCAGCAGCACTGGTTCCATAGAGCAGTACACAGTCAGAAGGTCAGCACACCACCTGTCTTCAAATTTTCATTTCACTACAGCTAATACAGCACGTTGTGTTTCACTAACAGGAATTCCGTGCATATGCTGTGCCCCATGCAACATGGCATAATACCCACAGAATACTCATAGTACTCTGAAAACATACCTGCATATACCTGAGACTGTCCCATCATGAAATGTTTTTATTCAATATGCAATAAAGTCAGTGTGACCAGAATTGTGCTCTTTCAAGCCATGATTCAGCTGACAGCTACAAATAATATTTAACAAAGCAGAAAAAGCTAAATATCTTCAGAAGTGCTTGCAGGACCATTGTAGCAAGCAATGGTTGATAGCAGAGGCTTTGGCAATACAGGCTTAGGATGACAGCAGAGGGATCAAGGGCATAAAACAACACATAGATAGTCACTGAAAGGGTATGCAGCCTTGTGAGCAGGTAGAATCAGGTTTAGAGCATAAGAAAGAGAAGAAGGAACATGTACACAACTTAAGTAAAACATCCAATACAAAGTGAAAAAGTAGGTAATGGGTGGAAAGATAAAAAAGACTGTCATATGAATTCCTGGGTAAGGATGGTAAACACCACTGCTTATTTGCAGCTGGTTCCTTTCCCTCTGGTAGAAAAAAAGCACAGCTTTTAGCTTTGCTGTTCACCACGTTTTGCTTCTGTGACTGAGCAATCACACATGAAGCGTTATTTTGCCATTGGGTTAAGCATGTAGATTTTAGAGAGCGATTTGTGCTTGTGCTTGTGTCTGCACGTGTGTGTTTTCTGCTCCAACCTTCCCATACAAGAAGGCGGCTGATACCTTAGCATGAGTCAGAGTCAACTCAGATGGCAGGTGTCTGCACACATATGGACTGAAAAGTACTGGAATATTCCATAGTGCGTTGCATGATAGTGCATTGTACTGTAACAAATTACCTTAAGGAATTACGATGATTACAGTAGTGAGCTGATGAAAAGACATCTGTCCATATAGCAACATGTTTGCTGCTCTTTCTAACTTTAACAGGGAACCTGAGCAGTCTGTTGTCATGAATGAATTTGGTCTCAGTAACCTTTTTAAGAGCAGCTATATTCCAAATATAAACAGATCTATAAAACAGACAGCTGGATAGAGAGGTGAAGAGGGTTAATTTCGGTGTTTAGGTTTTGACTGAGGTGACCTACCCTTGTTCCTGTGGAAAATCTGTAGTATGAAAAATACCGGTGCGTTAAGAAAAAACACAACCAAACCCAAAAGACTTCATTCTTCAAATGCATTTGAAGCAAGAATGGAGGTTCAAGAGAGTGAATCAAAATCGGAATGTCTTTAGGTAGCTGGCGTTCGTCATTAGTGCTTATTTTAACCTGAGGGACAGGGCAGGAGGAGATGTTCTATAATTGTGCTATGGGAAAGTCCACAGAAGAGATCACTTCTTGTCTGGGCTTGAGCATCTCATGAATTTAGACTCTGAAAGTGTGGTGTCCCCATGTCTGATTTTTTAGGTATACACAGAGGACACAAAACACTGAAAATATTTGCATGCTGCACATAAGGATATCAGTTGTAGGACTCTGTACACACACCTTCTTTGCTTCTGTCTTCACTGTTCGGGCCAGTCCTTGTGAGACCCAGACTTTGCAGGTAACAGAGAAAGTCTGGGCAAAGCAAGACTATCCCTTGGTTGACGAGGAGCACGTTAAAGATCAGTTAGATAAATTGGATATACATAAATCCATGGGGCCTGATGGGATGCATCCTCGTGTGCTGAGGGAGCTGGGGGAAGTCATTGCTGGGCCGCTCTCCATTATCTTTGAAAGGTCCTGGAGGACAGGTGAGGTGCCTGAGGACTGGAGGATAGCCAATGTCACTCCAGTCTTCAAAAAGGGCAGGAAGGATGACCCAGGAAACTACAGGCCGGTCAGCCTCACCTCCATCCCTGGAAAGATGATGGAGCAGCTTGTTCTGGGAGTCATCTCAAAGCACCTGGATGAAAAGAAGATTATCAGAAGTAGTCAACATGGATTCACCAAGGGGAAGTCATGTCTGACTAATCTGATAGCCTTCTATGACAAAGTAACTAGATGGGTGGATGAGGGGAGGGCAGTGGATGTTGTCTACCTTGACTTTGGCAAGGCTTTCGACACTGTCTCCCACATCATCCTCACAGGAAAGCTTAGGAAGTGTGGCTTAGATGAATGGACAGTGAGGTGGATTGAGAACTGGCTTACAGATAGAGCTCAGAGGGTTGTGGTTAGTGGCGCAGAGTCTAGTTGGAGGTTAGTAACAAGTGGTGTCCCTCAGGGGTCAGTACTGGGCCCAGTTTTGTTCAACTGGGCAGAGAGAAACCTGATGAAATTCAACAAGGGCAAGTGTAGGGTGCTGCATCTGGGGAGGAATAACCCCATGCACCAGTACAGGTTGGGGGCTGACCTCTTGGAGAGCAGCTCTGTGGAGAGGGACCTGGGAGTCCTGGTGGACAACAGGATGACCATGAGCCAGCAATGTGCCCTGGCGGCCAAGAAGGCGAATGGCATCCTGGGGTGCATCAAGAAGAGTGTGGCCAGCAGGTCAAGGGAGGTCATCCTTCCCCTCTACTCTGCCCTGGTGAGGCCGCATCTGGAGTACTGCATCCAGTTCTGGGCTCCCCAGTTCAAGAAGGACAGGGAACTGCTGGAGAGGGTCCAGCAAAGGGCAACGAAGATGATTAGGGGATTGGAACATCTCTCCTATGGAGAAAGGCTTAGGGACTTGGGTCTCTTTAGTCTAGAGAAAAGAAGATCGAGGGGGGATCTTATTAATACTTACAAATACTTAATGGGAGGATGCCAGGGGGATGGGAGCAGTCTTTTTTCAGTGGTGCCCAGTGATAGGACGAGGGGTAATGGGCATAAACTTGAACATAGGAAGTTCCATCTTAACATGAGAAGGAACTTCTTTACTTTGAGGGTAGTGGAGCACTGGAACAGGCTGCCCAGAGAGGTGGTGGAGTCTCCCACTCTGGAGACATTCAAAACCCGCCTGGACGCTGTCCTGTGCAACCTGCTGTAGGTGACCCTGCTCTGGCAGGGGGGTTGGACTAGATGATCTCCAGAGGTCCCTTCCAACCCTAACCATTCTGTGATTCTGTGATTCTGTGAAATGTCTCAATTGAAAGAGAAAGATTTATTTAAACAGAATTTAGAGAAAAATCATAATCCTGGCTTTGCTTTGATTTTCCCTAATGGAAGACACTTTTCCTTTCTGAATGTAGGAGTTTAGGGTAGCCAGTCTCCATATGTTTATATCAGCCACTGTGAATACCACCTTAAATCTCCTTTTAGATATTGCCATAAATCCATTAGACCACCTTTATGAAAGAGAAACCAGTAAGAGCTTAGCTAACATTTTTATATGTGTAAATCTCAATTTAAAGTTGTTTTCCAGATTTCTGAAATCTTTTTGTTTCCTCAGAACATTCTTCCTCCCATTACTTTTAAATTGTAGTTGTTGTCTGAAGCTTTCCATAGTGCTTATTCATGACTGCACTGGCTTTCAACTTTTGCTTGATATTGAAATGGCTAAATTGTGAGTTTATAATGTATGATTTAGATTTAGATTTTTTCTTTCTTAAATGGAAAGTAAAGCTTAAAGGAGAGCACAGCTGCAGGAATTATTATTGAAACCCTGAGTACTTTGTCATTTTGAAATCACCCTCCAATTGCCACACATATACATAATAAAATCTGATGCTATGCTGTCATATTTATTGTTTGACTGAATTTTTAACATCATTCTCATTACTGATGTCATTACTGAGTAACAGAATTGCAGTAATCTGTAACTGAAGTGATAAACTCTTCTGAGCACAATAAATAAAAATAGAGATAACCATCCTATGAGTAAGAAAGGAAAAGCAATAGGAACAGAGGAGGCTAGAAATGTGAGCCATGAGGGTGGGAGTGCTACAGGCTGTTATCCATATTTATTATCTTTCATGAAGCCCCCGCATGCATTAGGCACTTAAAGGTGAGAATGCTCGAGGTATGTGAGATGGAAATAGATTAGCAGAGGGTAAGAATATTTGCAGTGCCTTCCTCACACATTTTAATTTCCTTCTCTCCAACCTATCCTTACAGATAGGTAGATGTTAGTACTGATGCTAGTTTGGAGGGCTCTGTGATGGAAGACTCAGGATTACCCTCATCCGTTGTTAAGCAACAGTTGTTAAGCAACAGTACATAATAAAGCTGCTCTGCTGCAGAAACGTAGTATACCAGACATACTGTCTGGTAGTAAATGGCTTCTTAGTATTGGAAGGAGCGTCAGGCTTGATTCTGTGTTCTGCTGGATTGTATAATTCTAGTGAATTGGTACACTCATGTTAAAACAGTGAAGTGCACTGACAGGAGATTCAAGTCCCAAAGGTAAAATATATTGTGTAATAAACAGGTAAGCAATGACTTTGTAGAAGTATATGTTTCATGGTTTTGCAGGGTTTTTAAGTCTTTTTTTCCAGCATAAATTAATATTTCATGTTACTCATATTTGCTAAAACTCCTAATTTTTTAATATATTGGATGTCTCCCTCCAAATCCAGTTTCTGGCTAAGAGACAAGAAAAATCAAATTAATAATTTTGAAATTCATATTTAATAAAAATGACTCCTATCCAAGCAGATGGGACATAGTACAACATTTTATTTAGTCTCCAGTGTCTAACCCTTTTTCTCCCACTCTGGGAATTCTGGCTAATGATAGGCTATTACGGAGAAAATTCAGTAAACACTCTATATCAATTCACACTGCATATAAATAAGCCATTTCAATCCATAAATCAACTTATTATAAATGATTTTGTATGCAGCATACTGAAATATAGTTCACAGGAAAAATGCACTGCAGGATATTTTAGAACAACCTACTCAATAGTGTTCGGGTTGTTCAAGATTAAAATTAAAACAATAAACTTCACTCTGGATGTGTCTTCATTACCAAAGCCCTGGATCATTTACTTTAACAATGTCAACCTGCTCTCGCTATCACATTCAATTTAATTAGGAAAGGAAGTAATATGCAAGAGCACACCTCATGGTGTTCCATTACCTTGGAGGAAACTGCTATCAACTTCCAGAAATAAAAGACAGCCTTGCCCTCTTCTTGCCCTCCTTCCCTCTGTGTTGAGGGAACTATACTCTGGAACAGGGACAGGGAAACTATGACATGTCAGAAAACCACATAAAAGGGGCTCCTTCAGAGGGGGAAGTGTGTGTGTGTGTGGAAATAGAAGTAAAAGGAGCTCAAGCAGTGTTTGGCTGTACCCCCTTTAGCTTCAATGAGAATGTGATGTTGACATCTGTGGCAATGAAAGTGGGCCTCAGCTCATGTTCTTCTCTTTTCTGACAGAGGGAAGAAAAGATAAGGGCCCTTTGTCTCTAAGGCTGGCCATGCAGTGGCATTGATGCGTGCTGCCTTTTCACCTGCCAGTGGTGTACAATGCACTCAACAGCAGCTGGAGCCAGAAGTCATATCTCTCACAACAAAATCTCTGGGTTCAATTATTATTTTTTTTTTTTATAGTCAGTTAGTTAGAGAAGAGGGTAGACAAATTGCTAAATATTCTGTCGAGTTGACATAGCTTAAAAGAAAAGACCCTCAGTTTCCAAAAAATATTTTCTGTTATAAATTGTTTCCATTAAGAATAGCAGACTGTCCATCCTACAATCAGTCCCTCTCTCTCTCTCTTTCTCTGTAGCTCAAGAATGGAGTCCTTACTCAGCTTATATTTCATCCTTATTCATACAAAACTTCTGCTGACTCTGAACTGATCAAGGGAGGAAAACCTGAGTCAGGAATTGGCTGCAAATTAGGGAAGATGAGGCAGCTACTTCCTAGTTTAATGGCTAAAAGCACAACAATAAATCTCTATGCTTCCTCATTTAGAGAGCTAATCAGTACATTTACACAGCTGGTGTTAGCTTTGTGTGGTTGTTTTGGTGGTGTTTTTTCTTTCTTTATTTGTTTTGTTTTATGTTGCATTTAGCTGTAATGAAAAAGGTGTATGTATGCATATTTGTCTTAAATACTTCCCAAATCTCTGAGGGGAGGGGTAGCAAATGTGCCTTTCGGAACCCTCTGTTGCACTACACCAGTGGCATCTAACAGCAAACTTTGCAGTTAAACATTATTGTGTTGCAAACTTTACAGTTAAACGTTGTTGTGTTGTTATAGTTCTCTGCCTTTATCTCTTCCTCTGGAGTTGGACATGAGAATGATGTAAGAGTTTCAACAGAATCTCTGCATGAGCCAAAAATCTTTCAAGACAGAGGGACAGTTCGACTGTCACATTGGATTAGAGTCAAGGTCTATCTAGTTCAGTGGTCAGAACTAAAAGGAGGTCAGCAACGAACAGATGTGAGATAATATAGCCATACATAGCTTCCTTTTGGACATGAAACTGGCAGAAAAACCACAGTTACAGGGTAAGCAAGTTTTAGGTCAGCTTTATTTCACAAGAGGTCATCAAAGTTACTATAGCCCAGCTAAGGATTTAGACAAGTGAATGGGTGTTTGTTAACTTAGTTCAGTGATATCCTGTGGAAAAAAAAAGGGGGGAGGGGGAACCAAACCCTACCCCCCCAAGCAAGAATTAGTTAAGCTGAAGTGAAAAGTTAAAGATAAAACATGATCCAAGACAAACAAAGAGAAAGACTTTGTTTAAACACTAACTAAACCTCTGATCAGTGAACCTCAATCTGCAGACTTTCTCTTAAACTAGCATAACAATCCACACTGCCACCAAAACAAATAAATTAAAAAACAGAAACAAAACAAAAATCTCAAAACCAAACAAAAACCTCTTAGTCCAAATTCACTTTTGCATGATCATTTGAGGTTCATTTTAGCTGTTTTTATAATTGGTCACTGTTTCATATAGCTTCACAGAATCTGCATCTATGTTAATTGAGAGTCTTCTTCATTCTGCAGCATTCCTGAGGCTATCGCACCTCAACCTTCCTTATATTTCTACAGTCCAGCAATAAAAATAACCTCAAGAAAGGTGGAAAAAGACAGATCCTTCTCCTAGTTATGACAAATGGGAAAGTCACTCCCTTATACTGTAGCCTCTGCGAGACTGAACGGCCAAAGAGAATGCACAGACACACACACTCTCATGCCCAAGTGTGAGCACACAAATTAGCAATGCAGATAAACCTATACCATCAAGGTGAACTATCAGTGGAAGCTCTTATATGAACCTCTGAAAAAGTCCCCCTGCTGTGTTAATCTCATTTATCCCACATGATTTGTTCAGCTCCAGAAATAATTGTGCCAAAAAGGCTGACTGGGAAAAGACCAGGAGCGACCTCATTAGCATTTAGCGCCATCGCCATAAAATGGAGAAGATAATCAGAAACAGGAGGTGGAAAGATAAAAGGCACAAAGTACAAAAAGAAAAAATGATTTTTTGGCATTGTGCTATTGGGCTTTGATGGATTCCTATTGTCAAATGAGTGTAATTTGTAAAGATCAATGGGTTTAGTTAAACTCCAGTCCATGGTGTCCCATCTTCTAATTCATCTACACAGCATATGTTTTTTCTTTTGTAAAGAAAGAAGCATAAGGTCATTCTCGAGCATTTTTATTGGCATGTTTTTTGTTGTTTTTTTGGTTTTGGTTTTTTTTTTTTTTTGTCTATACAGCTCAAACGAACTGTAAAGCTCAGATACTTAATGGGTACTTTAGCCGATATTCTTTGTCTGTAAGGTGAAATATGTCTGATAATGATTGGGAATATCTTGTTTCAGTACTTCCCATTAAGAATCAGCACTTACCAGGAGCTGCTGTTGAGGGCACTGCATACTCCAGTAAGCTCCCAAATATAAATTTCAAGTGCTGCCAGAGAGCTGTCTGCATTTCTGCAACTCCTTATCTCTTCCTCTTTCACCTGCACATAGGTATACACTCCCAAATTATCAGAGCTTATGAGGTCTGTCCTTTGCAGCTATAAAGTACTTAGACTATCACATGGTTCCTCAGGGTCTCAGTGGTTCTCCCTCTCCCCGCTCCCTTGCACCTCGTGCTGCTGTGCGGTTGTGCTTAGGATGCCCAACCTCAGTTTTTCTGGTACGTTCCTCCTCCAAATCCCTACTGATGAACACGGCCACTTATCACGTTTTCTGTGAGAGACTGCCACTAGCAGATATTCTTCTGCACTTGCCTGTGAAGTACTTTCTCTGCCTCTGAGGTCAAACAATTATCAGTTTCAGATGGCCTGGAAGAGGCACTAAGCAAAAATAGAGTGTAAGTGATTTTAAACGAATTGCTAAGCATTGCGTGAGAGCTTCAAATATAGCCAAATAATTCCCGTGGAGAGTAGAACTGAACATGTACTTTCACATCCCAAAGTGAGATTTTCTTTTTTCATTCTAGTTTTGATTCTAATGTTTTGATTATTATACACAGTAATTTCTGTCCTAGTCACCAATGTCCAATGACTCTTACAGGTTCATTACAAACCAACAGTAATTCCTGTTGTACCTTTCAAAAGGTTTGAAATATTTTAGTTTTCTTTTCATGAAGTTATGACACTTTTAAAAGCATCTTAGAGCATTTGAACAAAGTAGACACTGAAATCAAGAATCACGTATGATGACTTTATTTACAAATATAAAACATATGCAATTGTATACTTTTCTACAAGCCTGAAGAAGCAAAAGCAAGCTATCAGCTGGCTGCTTTTGTTAGCTAGATCTGATATTTGCTTTTCCTTTCTATTTTAATCAAGAATGGCAAAGTCCTTAATAAATTCTGCCTACAAACGACAGTTTGGTGAGCCTTAGGGAATAGCCCGCTTTAGATGTGTTTTTATCCAATGGAAATTAATTGACCCATATTCCTAAGAAGTTTTTGCTTGACATTAGAATGCACATTGTCTGCAAAAACTAAATTTTACATAATATGCTCCTTTTATCTTCATATCACGCAGACATTTACTTGTCTGAATCCCTCTCACTCTTTCTTTCAATTTCAGTGATTACTTTATTGCCAGCTATTCTCTGATTCTGTTGAATCATTTTCTTTCTTGTAATTAAAAAATATAAATCTTCATCTGTGAATCTAGAGCATTTTCTATTGAAAACTGAATATGGCTTCCATGTATTTTCATCACATTTTTGGTCATCTAATTAATTTTCTCCTGTGACCTTCTGGCAAACAGAAGAGAGTTACTTTGTAACTAATGCCATCTTTGATCTTTGAGTTTCAACTTTCCATTTTCTCTTTACTTAACGATCTGGCCTTTACTTGTCAGCACCCTCTTCTTGCAATGACTACAGCAAATATAGGTTCCACCAACACCCATGTTCCAGCAATTGCAGAATTCTTCTTCCTTCCTATTTTGAAGAAGAGGAAATACTGACCTTATACCATCTCCTCTGGTTTAGTCCTCCTTTCTATATTTTATTTTAAACCATAATTTTCAGTACTTTCTCTAGCAAATCTGCTCCCTTACAGATCATCTGCTACCAATCTTTCTACTTCTCAGCTCAGCCACAGCACAGCTAGAGTTAGTCTGCCTTCCTGCAGTTCTACCCATTTGAAACATCTTCCTTTATCTCTCAGTACAAATGATTCTCCAACTCCCTTCAAGCCGTGGTTTGAATCCCGAGCTGATACTGGTGCAAAAAGCCTTATTGCCTCAGTTATCTCAACATTTTAACGCCTTTAATTTAAACTTTAATAAAACTTCATAATACATCTGAAAAGTCTGCAAATTTTAAAAGCATTGGAGACATAAACATTTCTTACTTTCAAGAAAAAAAGCTTTCAAAAATGTGAAGTAGATCCTAAGTCTTACATACTGAGTATGATTCATCACACTAGAAAAATGCATTTAAGATTGACTTTCATTGGGTATATATTTTGCACTAATGCCACAGAGCAGAACATCATAATGCATTACAACTTGCATTAACTCCCTAGGGCTACAGCTTCAATAAATTCGCTGGTATCTACACAGTCAATATTTCTTAGTAAGTTCCTGAACAAAGGGATTAGTAAGACTTCTATCCAACATATACACAATTGTGTTTTAATTCCACAGCACTATTTGCAAGAGTAGCAGTTTTAGTCCTGGTGGATTGGCCAAATTCCGATTGAGGATTTGCATTTCGCATACCTACTTTGCCCCTGCAGTTCAATTTGATACGTTTTGGCTCATCACTTCCTGCCTTAATACGTTGTAGCCTGATGCCAAGTATTGTTAAACAGCTGTTGTACTTCCCCTGAGAGGATTTCAGTAATGTGTGACAAATTCCTACAGATATATCGAAATAAAAGGTGCTGCAGTGGGTTGTATAGAGTATCTGAGGACTCAGATGGGACTTTCATCTCCCCAATACCTCATTTTCATAGCTTTCTTAGGAAGGAAAGAAGGAATTATCTACATATTGAGATAAGATGGATCTGAGGGACCTAGGTATCAAGGGAAATCCTTGCATAACATAGGAAAGAAAAAGAATTAAAAAATCTTACCTACTATACAGCAAAGAGTTGAGAAACCATTAACAGGTAAAGACCTGTCGGGGCTTCTTCCTTGCCACTCCCATAAAGACATTTAGTAGGTTGATTGTTTTCCCATTTCCCTTAGATAATATAGCTTCTGAAGATTTATGATGGGTGGATGGAAACTGAGAACTAACTACAGTATTATCCAAAGGTGTAAAATGATGCCTTATCTTCAAGTATTTTGTTACTGAATTTTAATAACAACATACTACTAAAAATAATTGTTATTAGTTAATAACTTTATTGTCTTCAAATTTTAGTTATGTGTTCTTAGCATCACTGCTCTCAATGCTTAATGGAACCAGCAAAACTCAAAAAAACAGTAGATAATGTAAATGTGATTGACATTGTAGCCAAGCTAAAACTAATGGAACATTCTAATTTTATGATATGCTTCTTTTGCTTCCTTACAGTGTGACAGAGAATAGAGCATACCACTATCTAAAAAGGTAGACACAATAACTATAAACTGTATCAGGAAATGAAGATCTATACATGTATTTTCTACAGTACTTGTAACTCTCACGAGTTTTATTGTCTTAAATTTGAATATCTAAACAAAGATCTTGCAAGTCCTTGCAGGTTACATAGCAGAGCATGTTTATGTAAGCATAAGTTTAAAGTGAATCAAGTCTTTCAGAAGAAAAGGAAAACAGTAGGACTGCAGCTCATGACTGTGTTTGTAGGACAGTGCTAGAGACGCTGTCCTCATAACCATACAAATACACCTCAATGAAGTCAGTGGAACTTAAACTAGAGATTAATGCTGTACTTATGCTCAATAGCTGCCCTAAATATTGCCCAACAGTATTAAACAGAAGTTGTTGCTTGCTGGCTTCATAGAATCATAGAACCATAGAGAAGTTTGGGTTGGAAGAGACCTTTAAAGGTCATCTAGTCCAAGACCCCTGCAATAAGCAGGGACATCTTCAACTAGATCAGCTTGCTCAGATCCCCGTCCAACAGGACCTTGAATGTTTCCAGGGATACGAAAACTGAAGCAGGGATAAAATTATGAACAATAGACATATCAGATTGGCAGTGGTTTTGAGCACAGTTCTAGCTATACTAACTGGACCCTGACCTCTTGTGCCATCTTCTGACAGAAGGTTTGAGTAATCCTCTTTTCAGTCCCTATGGCAACTACCAGTCAGTGAGGTACGAAACACCTCTGTATACCCTTTCTTGATCTTGCTTTTACATTCACATATGCGACGTTGCACATTTACATTGCAGAATGATGCTGTAAACTCTGCACTTCAGTAGATCTATTCAGGATTTAACAATACGTCTAAGAGAAGAATATGCCCCATTATCAATATACCACTTATCTACCAGTGGTCATATCAGCCACTTAATCAGGAGATTATATAACGAGAAAAATATATATGAATTGAAGGTTAAATGTAACCAAGGCAGAGTGACTTAGGTACGATATACTAGCAGAAAGTACTGGTAATTAATATTGCAGACAAGGGATACTTAACAGGTTTTAAGCACTGAATTACTTAGAAAAAATAGTGACTTAAAGAATATTATGCACTTTAAAAACTTTTGGAAAACATACAGTGTTTAATACAGCATTAATTGGATGCTCTGAAAATGCATATATTTTATCCAAACACAGACTTTACACTGTGCAAAATGAAACAATGGAAATGAGATCAAGAATGCTTTTGACTACATGGGATTACATCTATTTATAAAATCTCCTTAACCTTGAAAATAGTACAGGAAAGGGCAAAAAAGAAAACATTAGGAAGATGCATGCCTGTGCTAAAGATGTTTAAGGCAACATTAAGGCAACATTTATTGTATCCTAGGGATTGTCAGTGCACTGGCTGCAAATGAGGTTTACTGGCTAGACGTCATGTGTGTGACAGAAATTCTGGTATGAAAAAGGCAATCCTACCATTTCTTTTCTGTTTGTACTAATCTAAGGCCATATGTTTAACAGTGTACACATTTTATATCCACATCTGCTGCTGCTGCCATCTCCGTTTTGTCCCTATTTCTCTCCAAGCCACAAAAAGCATTGCAAACAAGAACAAAGGACATTCTGCTAATGGTGAGTCCAGGCCAGTAGTAAACTAACTGTTTTGCTTTGGTTTTTTTTTCAAATCATTAACTTTGTCTCCAATGCTGTTACTGCATTCCCGCTAGTTTCTGTGCACTTAAATTTTATACAAAGACAGACCTATTAGTGTCTGCTTCTGTCAGAAAATTTCAAATTTAGAAATTTGAATAAGCCTCAGCTTTGCTGAGATCCCCTAGCTTTAATTAGTATTCCATGAGCCAAATAGATGAGTCTCTTATAAGGAGTCAGCGAAGTAAAATTGTAGTGTTCCATAATGGAAATGCATTTCTTTGATCCTAAAGTCTAGTGAACAACGAAACATAGTTTTTTTATTTTTCCCTTTTCTTAGACTTTAATAGGAATTAGACTGAAGCAGTGGAAGAACATATTATCCTGTAGTAAACCTTCACATCTATTAAACAATATTTTAAATTAGGAATTTCTATTGATTAATGGAACCAATATGCCTCAATCTTCATCTAACAATTGAAATCTATTTTCTAAAATAGTACGTCTTCTCAATGTCTACTTACAGGGAATGTCATGAGTCTTGAGGAAATGAAGGTTTGTTAAAGGGCTCCTATTAATTCAGTCTGATTACCATTGAATCTTATAATCAGCCTCATATTTTAGTATGAATAACATGCAATTTCAGAGCCTGTGAAACAGCATTTGGTTTGTACATTTTTATCAACACCAATCCAAGCTGCAAGTTACTTATTAAACAGTACAATTTGGTTTAAATGCATCTTATAAAATGCGAATTTCTCATTTCTGTATTACAGCTAATTTGACTTTCAGACAAACTATCATTTGGAGAATTTGTAAATACTGGAAACATGGGAGGACTCTCATTGTGTACTGATCCTGCCATTATAAAATGGTCTGTGAATTAGAGAGTGTGGAAGGTTGTTGTTCCTTTTTTCCATATCTTCTTACATATCTAACTAGAGTGCTTTAATGTATGTCTTCTGTAGGCTAATATGTTAAATCTACTGTACATCTTTAAGAGGCTATTAGACACTGATTTCCCATAGACTGCAATCAGCACTTTGAAATTGTAGTGTTTGTGACAGAATAAACTCCATTAACTTGTTTTATTAGTACTGTGCGCAGTCAGGAAGAGCAATGCTGCAGAACATGATGAAATGACTAACAGTCTTCATCAGTGCACGGCAGAATGTTTTCTCCTTACACAGAATATATAATTATTGCTCACATAAACAGGTAGATTTTTTTTCCCCTATTTCTCAGATAATACTGGCAAATCTAAGACTTTTATTCATGGGAGGAATAAAAAATAAATTAAACTCCCCACACACACACCTTCAGTCCAATTTGTTACCATGCTGCTGCTGTAATTTTTGTCTATGTTATAGAGAATGATCCATCAAATATAAAAACAATTCTAATTCAATTGGTTACTATAATGACAGAGCAGTTCAACAAAGCCAAAGGAGCTTGAGAAAGGAAAGATTTACCGACCAGCTGACTCCCAGTGGCCCATTAGTCAAATTTTGACAGTTTGTACACAAGGTAAGCTGCCAAGCAGAGTAAATGAAAGCAGAACGAATCCAGCAAAAGAAAGTATAGTTTACCTTATGTAAGTAAATATAAGACAGATATCATAGAATAACTGTATATTTCAGAAGCAGGTATTCTATACTGCAGATGGCACAGCTGCCAGTACTTATCTGAAGAGAGAGGTATTCTCTTCCAGAATAACTCTTACGGCATTAGGCACTTCAGAAATATAAATGACTTTTTCTCTTCTCCTCCTTTACCTCCATTTTCTCCTGGCTTTTTGCTTTGCCCATTTAAGATGAAAGCCAGGTTCTGAGTTGACTAGCTGCATGGGACTCCCGGTATAAACTTCAAGCATATTACATTTTAGCCTAACAAAATATAGGAAACATGAAGCTGAGCAATCACAAAGGAAATGATTGAAAGGAAGAGTTAGTACAGATGTAGAATGATGAGAAGCAAGGAAAAAAAACCCACACCATTAAAATCCAATCCAGTCTATTTTTGCTAGGAAAAAAAAAAAAAAAGAGTTTATGATTTGCAGATTGAATATAACTAAGGAGAAAGGTATTTTTCATAACACTGATTTATAGATTCACCCTTCTACTGAATAAGGGGTCTTTTTATGTTATAGCAGTGTCTGTTCTTGCTATTATAATTAAGGGGTTGCCAGCATTTTCATTATATAAGACCCTATATTCAGGGGCTTGTAATTTGGCCATAAAAATTCACAGCATGCTGAAACTTGAAATAATATTTTAGTCTGAGAGTGATTTTTTTTTTTAATGTGTTCTAAAAAAAATATAACGGCATTAGTCCAATTCTAAACTAACAGAAAAATGAAAATTCTCATGTTTACTGTCTTCTTATTCAGCTTGTGTGTTGTACATTGTATTCCTTTCGCTATCACATTATGGATTCTGGTGTTCTACAGCACATATACACCTACCAAGATATACACGTATTCCTGAGTGAAAATACGGATGTTGGGAAAAAAAATAAAAATAAAATAAAAAAAAAAAACGAAAAAAGAAGAAGAAACTGAAGAAACCCAGCATTGTGCATGCCTAGCAGCTCCTTACTCTAATTTTGGGTAGATGTTTCAGGCTGTGGATCTATAATATGCAAATGCCTATATTAATGCCAGTATTCTGAAGGTCAGAATGGAGTATAAGTTAAACCCACAAAGGTCAGAAATTAAGTGCTATGGCTGAAACTCTGTCCTGAAAGGACAAGAGCATCCATTTCACTCGGCACAATAATGTGAAAG
This sequence comes from Charadrius vociferus, assembly GCF_000708025.1. Classification (NCBI taxonomy): domain Eukaryota; kingdom Metazoa; phylum Chordata; class Aves; order Charadriiformes; family Charadriidae; genus Charadrius; species Charadrius vociferus. The sequence goes on along the minus strand of NW_009648241.1, from coordinate 731,257 downwards.
TTCACAAGGTAAAGAGCCTTGCTCACTAGGCATAAACTCTGAAAAGCATTTGAAAATTATTCTTTCAGAGCAACACTGCTGGAAGAGGGCTTCTTGCTGCAAAATGACATCTTTTTAATACTGGCAACATGTAAAGAAGCTCAACATATTCCATGTTAGCTTATATTAACATTTAATAATTATACTTCTGACAAGGAGAACATCTAACTTGAGAAGACCAAAATTTTTTAGGTGAATAAACCTGTCTCTTACCCCTGAACTTTTCTTCCTTTCTTCTTTTTTTTTTTTCCATACCCAATGCCTTCTCTTGCCTTCTTCTGGGAAAAAAAAAAAAAAAAAATCTGTAAGATGTTCCCACCTACTTAAATCTTCCTCCAGTTCTTCTGAAGTGCATCACTGTGCTTTCCACCACTGTTAAGCCTCTTACTTGCTTCTCACTGCTATTGCCAAAACACGACCCCCTCATTTGTTGCTACTATTTTGAATGGTCATAGTCCCATGACCAAAATTACCTTGCCATCTTCAGCCTAACAGGTTCTTCAAATGTATTCTCTGAAACAGCAGCAGTATCGTTTCTGGCAGTGTGTTCTATCTGTTATAAACCGTATTGAGCATCTATTTCAAATAACCTATTACTGACAATTTTTCAAGTAATAGGGACCATTTAGGGAAGACTGACACAGTAACAGACACACTCTTAAAATGAAAGTAAATTGGTTCAGCTGGTGTTAAATGCTTCAGGTGACATATAAGTAACTTATTAGTAAGAAACACTAAAAGTCTTTAAAAAGGAAATAGAAACACAGAATCATAGAATGGTTTATGTTGGAAAGGACCTTGAAGATCATCGAGTTCCAACCCCCTGCCATTACATTCACCAAATAACGGTGAATGTAACTTCTCTGCCTAAAAGAGTGGAGAAGCTTGAAAGAAACCACAAATCTGTAATTCTGAGCACATTCCCAGAGGAAGGGCAGACCTGAGTGGAAATACTTCCTTATTAAAAGTCTGCATAGGAACAAAAACAGATGAAAAAAAGTCAAGCTACTGATACCTCATGTTAAAAATCAGCATTGGTTCTTTTGCTGAACTTGATTTTATACATCCAACTGTCATGCGATCACAGGTACAGAGACTACCTTACCTGCATTTGTGCACATTATTGAGCGTTATTTTAATGTGAAGTTTTGAATTGCATATGTCTTCCTTTTCTTTTGTGGTTCCCTGTCTCAAACCTGCTCTCAGACCACGCTCAGAGGATCTGCGGGGATCATGTCTTTGATTTTGCTAGTAATCCTTTGCACTATCCTCTTCTGGACATCAGCCCATTTCCTCCCTACGAATCATTGGTATTGATCCAGTTGGAAGAATTGTTATTCACTCAAGAGGCTAACATATTATAGAGCACTTTGCAGACAAAAGCTCCTCTTCATCTCTGAGATCTTGCTGTGTAAATCTCGAAATCATTCCGTTCACATGCAGGGCCATATCCATCATGACACCTATGTTAGTTCTGCCAACCTTTCCACCCAGGCCTTTCTTGAGAAGCTGGAATGTCTTGTGTTTTGCCAAGGTGAGGCAGCTCTTTCTCAGAGCTGTTTTTTCTGCTTTTGGGCTGTCTTTTCTCAAAACCTTTTTCTATACTGGACCTGGCAGTCTATAGGGTGACTGTGAAAGGCTCTTTTCGTGGGTGCACCAGTGCTGACCTGAGATAGCAAGAACCATAGAACTGCAGAATGCTTTAGGTTGGAATGGACATTTGTAGTTTTCTGGTGTAAACTTTCTTCTCAAAGCAGGGCTAATATAATGTCAGCTGCTTGCTGCAGTTGAGCTTTGAGCACCTGCAAGAACGGAGATTCCTTAGACCCTCTGGGCATCCCGTTCCCGTCTCTGACTGTGCTCATTGTGAAAAGCTTTTTCTTTACATTCAGGGAAACTTAGAAGCAACTTTTGTCTATTGCATCTTGTCCTTTTGTGAGGCACTTCTATGAAGAATATGGCTACTGTGACGTAAGGTCACACTGCATCACCTCTATACTGTCCCATTAGACCCTTTGAGCCAACAAATAGATCACTTGCATTCTTCTTCTTAATGTTGGACAAACCCAGCTTCCTCAGCTTCACCTGCTGCATCATATGCTTCAGCCCCTTAACTACCCCCGTATTTTAGTGGTCCTCTGTTGGAATCTCTCCAGTTCGTTAACCTATTCTTTTACAGGAAATACTATTTTATGTTTACTTCCCTGTACAATGTGGTTGGGTATCTTGGATATCCTGACTCTAATTCCAGGAGTACAGTGCAGAGACACCTGGGCTACTGGAAGGTACTGGCCTTGGACCAGCAGAGCTATTTCACTTGAATCATCTCCCTCACTGCCTGTAACACAAATCACGCTTCAATCGGCAATTAATAACTTCTGCCTTAAACAATTATGAGCTTCACATTGTAAACGAAAAAAGGCAACTGCTGCTGACCTCTGTGTGAAACATTTTGAGGCCAAATGTCAGATTAGATGTTATCTGACAGTACCAGTAATAGTCTCAAGAGTACACAGAGTGGAATATTTCTGGTGAAATTCATATGAAAAATATATTGAGTCTCACTTAGCTTACAGTAACTATCAGTAAACGTAATTTACTCAGTTTCTCTCCCCCACGTACAATACTCTGCTGCAAATTTACAGAATTAAAAAGTACACCTATAAATGATCTGCTTTTTTATCTAGTGTTCTACAAAAAAAACACAACTGCTTGCAGAGAAAACTTTGGCTTAGTTCCCCATGTTAAAATTCAGTGGTCATAGTGAGACTTTCATGCTATTAAATGGATGACTGAATGTTTCACTATCACTAGCTGATGCCTTGATGATATGGTGTTTCATTTCCTACAAAGTATACACAAGGACCTCTCAGCCATAGGTCCTGACTGACCAGAGGTGCCACATGAATGCTCAGATTCAGTAACAGAGTTAATAGAGCTGAGTGTGTTTGCAAAGTAATTTCTGAAACTACATGGATGGAGTAGAAGGATCTTGACTGATCTTTTTTTCAGTAGTCTATCTCTCTTAGATGGTAAACCACTACCTTTTGTAACAGCTGAAACTGGGAGATAGATTTCATTGCCATCTTGTAGAGAGTACTATAATATGACTAGTTCAGTGAAGTTCAGAACTTACTTAAATGTTCAAGCCAGTCACCTCAAACCTTGGTATCCGTTTCCTCTTATAGAATGGTACTGTATTTCAGTATCTGTCACCTGTAACAGAATTAATCTTCTTTAGTATGCAGGATCAAAATAAATAAAATTTCATATCTGATGTTTCCAATGAAATGTTCAGCATTGCCACATGCAGTGTTACATAGCAGATCAAATTTACATGAAAATTATCCAAGTTTATTTTAAACCCATCAAATTCAGGCATTGACCTTCCACAGTATTGAGAAAGTTTCTTACCAACCTCAAATAAAATGCCAGTGTTACCAGTTTCAGAAAGACTAGGCTTGATAAAATCAAGAATGCAAAAGTATATGATCACTGCACACAGAATTTTGAGTTATTTCAAAAATGAATAAGTAATTTGTGAAAAATTAAGAAGAAAATGTCACAGGAGTACACTGTAGATGAATAGCTCACCACGTTCTAGGTCAGTGGTAAAACTTATGGGTCTAATCTCCCATGATCATCCTAAGAGTAGCACACTACAATAATTTAATTTGCTAAAAATGACTGAATGAAATATTGTGAATCTTGTAATATTACCCCATAATAATGGATGAACACAAATATGAAATCACTGTAATGACCTCCAGACTATGTTGGTTATGCTATGGTAAACATCTTTTATTTGCAGAGGTATTGATTACACTGCCAAAATAAATTGACTTGCATGAATACATTCTGGGAAACAAGAATTTAAATTTCTAGTCTAGATCTTCAGCTGATGAATATGGATAAAAGCTCATTGATTGCATCTAATTCTCATCAGCTAAGGCTTTGACCCTCCATATTCACTGCAGCGAAGATATAATTTTCTATTCCTAAAAAAAAAAAGAAAAAAAAAAAAAAGAGACACTGCCACAGATTCCAACTATTCTTTGTACGTTAAATCAAAATCAAGGTCAAATACAACTTGAAATACATTCACATAGTTTTGCAGATACAATCACGAAGGCTAATTCGGAATGATGATTAATTTCAGTTGATTTCCGATTCCACTGTTTCAGTCCACGTCCACAAAATAGAAAATGTTATTTGGTGTAGTACCTCTGTGTCCAAGGAATTTATCCAACTATTAATCAAAGACTTGATACTGTTTCTCCTTTTTCTGTTGAATAATATCTTCATTGAGAAATCCAATTATATTCAATAAGAGGAAGTTAGTCACCTGAACTAAAGATGGAAGGAATTGACTCTTATTACTTAAGTGTTTTGAGTCCTATGTATTACTAATGCAGCGTAATTGTGAACAAATGCAGCTGTTGGTAGTTGTTTGATGATGACTCATGCAGCTATGGATAACAAAGCTCTTTTTACTAAAGCCAGTTAAGAGCCACCAATGCTAATATTAATATCTGTCTGTGTTTCTATAAATTTTGGACTATAGCTATGATAGGAATCTTTCTGGAGTTGAAATTTACTGGTAAAAAAAATAAATTCTTATATTCATCTTAAAAATTTGGTAAGGCTTTTTCTTATATAAGAAAATTCAATCCACCATATTGAGGCAGGCACCCTGTGACACTTCTAGCAAATACTATATTTCTTTAGAGTTCAGAAGAAAACTCTTAAGGAAAAAATACCTGTCTGTGCAATTTGAATCCCAAGTTTCTTTCCCTGTAAAGAAGCTTCCAGACTTAATCTGCTCCTCTTAGGATTCAATCTGTTTCCTTCAAATAATAATACAGCATTTTTAATATAGGGCCAGGTGCAAATATAGAGTTGGGTACTTTATGTAAAACTAAGGCATAATGAAGACACTTAAATGTAATAAGCAGCTACCTAATCTGTTGTAGGTGCCTGTATTTTCATGAGATAGGCTATTCAGGTGTTCAATGTTCTCCTAATGCTAAGTCTAACTTTTTTCCAGCTATTTGAAAGATACTTTTTCTATCCAAGTACCTTATTGTTCGCTTTTGTACCTAAGGCCTTCTGGCATCACTTAATTTGTTAGACATACTCAGAGCTTGCCTGACATAGCAACAGCATCGATCAGCTTCATCCAGGCAGTTTTATATGGCCAGGGAACAGCCATCCTTTCAGGTAAATGCTTAGTGATTGTACCACTTGTAGGAGTGAAAGACAGGTATTTCAGCCCTTTTTAGCCAGAAAGAGTTCAAACTTATGCTGTCCAGCCTAAAATAAAGGACACAGCTGTTTGAAGAGGCTAGATTGAAGTGGTGGCATGTCTTCTCTGTTTCTGCTGCTTCAAGAGACTGTGCTTTATACCAGGAATATGAGTTTCTTTTGGCCGGAGAAGAACAGAAATGACAGAATATGAAAGGGAAAAGGGAACACTATTCTTCAGATTGTTCAAATGGACAATCAACAGGGTTGGGAAAAAAATCCACATTCTGGCTTCCACTCCAAGGACTTTTTACAACTGCACTATAGGACAATTAAGTAAAACATAGAAAAACTGCTACCAGCAAGCACTGTCAACAGTTTTTTCAGTCTCACTCAGTTCAGGCAAAGACAAACTGGCCTCTAGTTAGCACTTTCCATTTAATGAATCTTATATTTTCTCCAACATGATGCCACAGTTTCAAGGCAGGGGGAAGTAAGTGGCCCTAGTGTTTCAGAGCAGAATCATACTGGTATAGAGAAACCGAGACAGCATCCCAGGACATATGAAGAGGAGTGCAGCATGAAATATATGTGAAGCATCTTTCAGTTTTATGAGGGTCCAAGGCTCCATATAAAGAACTTATGTTTACCGAGGCACACTGGAAGTCAGGAAAGATATGAACCAATTGAAAAGCAAGTGGGGAGGAGGGAGCATGGGGCAGCAGGAATGGTCAAATAGCTAAAAACACATGATCTGTAGTGAAAGATTGAGATTGATTGCTTCTGCAAAGAGAATACTGTGGGAGACCTGATAACAGTTTTAAAATATGAGAATAGGCGAAAGAACAATGAGTTTAAATCATACCTAGGGAGATATAGATTAGACTGTAGGAAAAGTTTTCTAAATTCCAAAAGAGTTAAGCACTGGAACACATTGCCTAGGAAGTTGTTGGATATCCATCATGAAAGATTTTTCAAGAGCAGATGTTTTAGGTATAGTTGACCGTATTCGAGAGGAAGGAAGATGGACTAGATGAGTTAGTGATGTTCATTCTGGATCAATTTATATGATTTTGATCAGATGTGATTCAGTTTTGATTTGGGGTTGAGTTAAAAACAGCTGAGATGTTTTTTTTTCATGAACAAACAGAGGCCTTGGATTAAGACCCAGATATGAAGATGACTGTATCTAAACCATGCAAACAATATTTGAAAGAATTTGCTATTTCTAACCGAGGATTTTGTTACTGGCATTTGTAGACATAGAAAAAGTAAGAAGCATAGCTGTACAGTTTTTGCTCTTCAGTAAAATGTCCCTACCCATTGAAAAGAAATAAATATTCACACCTCTTATGGAATATCCGCAGTGTATTGTAGAGGTTAAAATTTGCAATTATTTTCTGTACCAAACCTGCAGAGATGTTTACTTCCTCTGTTGCTAGCACCATCAAATAAAGCAAACAAGTAATATTCATGCAAAGGCAAACAAAATAAATGAGTCAGGTAATTATAAAAAGAACACTGACCTATTAAAAATTGGTCTGATCTTCAAGAATTTTCAGCATAGCAGTAGTAATGTTATTAAAAATAGAAGAATCATGACAAGTATTCATTAGAATTTGCATATGTGAGTAAGAATGCACTTAATTACAAATTACATTCTGCAAATTATTTAGAAGCTGTAAATCAAAGCAACAAAGAAGAAAGATTTAGGGAGTAAGGGTTCTGAAGAATTTTCTAATGCAAATGTTCTTAACACCACCACATTGGTGATGCTGCAAGATCTTTCCAAAACCAAATGATTTAAAAGAAAAAATGAAGTTCAGAAATACTAATGTTTCACATATAGACATTTACCATAGGTAATTGAACGTTATCTCAATTAGATCAGAATAGATTTTTATATGTAGAAGTACACGTGTTAAAATATTGTGTCACTTGAAGCCAAAATAGCATATGCAAACGAGGAAGTCAACTAGCAAACTGCAGGTGTAATAAATTTCATGGATTGTGTAATTTTCATGCAGATTTTTTTTTCAGCTGCAGTCAGCACTGTTGTTTAAATGCTTGTACAAAGGAGCCCCTGCTCTGTGGTGCTGAGTCAGTACTCCAGGGTGTTCTGTCTCACTGCTAGCCCAAATGGTCTGAAGGAGCTCACTACCTTACTGAAACCCTGCCCTCCCGAAGCTGTTGGGGGGCAGCTGGAAGAAAAATTACTGAAGGGTAAAAGAGAGAAACATGAATTCAGAAGATGTTGCAGTGCTAAATGCAGAGAATAGGAGACCAGAGTGGATACAGGGGTTTGAGAGGAAAGGAAGGAGACAGAGATAAGAGAGAGAAGGGGAATCCCTGATGCAGCTGGTAACTTCAACTTCCCTTCACTGCAGAGGGGCTACTTAGCACTTCATAGAGTATGCATTTCCCAGGTACAAGGCAAAGTATAGGCAATGTATGGAAGAATGATCAAAGTCAGTGTTTGAGCAGGGGATGAGAAAAAGAACTGAGAAACAGCTATTAAAAATAAAATCTTGGGAGGAAAAAAAGGACAACCCCCAAAATCCAGATTCCTGTTTGTTTTAAAAAGGGGAAAGAACATTCCCTAGTGGAAGGAGGAATGTCTCAATTTTCTTGATTATCTGAAGGAAAAAGAACCATAATTCTTTCACCACCATTTACTATTTACTGTCTCCAATTTCTTTCTAGAGTGGAAGATTTTTGCATGGCAGCCCATGGAGACCCTGAACCTTAAGTTTACTTAGGTTCTTCATTCTGTAACTGCTGCATCCACAAATGCCATGTAGTATTGCTTGACCTCATGAACATTTATTGCTCACATCTGTCATTATAGACAACTATCCAAATATTGACTGTCCCCAGAAAGGACTGCTCACATTAAAATGTAGTTAACATCTTAAGGTAGAAGCAGTAGTTTCAGTATTTCTCAATACTTGTTCTTTGATATGTCTGTACAGTACATAACTGGAGGAAAGTTCACAACCTAGTACTATTATATTTCTATTATTTATTATTGTTACCAGCAGTATAACAAGATGTCCAGATTCCACTTTACTTGCAAATCTTTCAGAGCTGATCTTACAAGACAGGTACATAGAGCAATAACATTTGGATGAAGCCAGGAAAAATATTCGTTTAGCATTTTCACTGGGCTCTTTGGTTCTCTTGCTATAGAGCGTACACAGCCTCGAGGGTATTCTTGAATGTTATCTCTGTAGCTGAGTGATTTTTGGAGGTCTCACTGAATACAAGGGTCACAACCTAGAGTCCATTCTTATCTGTTTTAATAAAAAATTACAATGAACTGTGCAATCCTCCATTGTCCCCTCAAGCAAAATGAAGGTGAATGTCACTCCTGTCTGTACAGACAAGTCTAATTGCAGTATTAGGGTCTAGAGCTTGAAAATTCTCTCCATCGAGGGTTTTAACTAAGTCTGTGGAAGCGCTGCAGGTCAATTTGCACATCCCCAGCTTTACTAAAATTTGTCAAAACGACCAAGGAGACTTTTCCTGTTACAACCTGGATTGTGCATACTGTTTACAGCTCAGCTCCATAACAGGTCACTCAAACAGTGATTTATTTCCATGTAATGAAAGCTCTTTTTGTCGAGTTCTCAGGAAAACACAGATACCTTGCAGAGTATGTGATACACTGAATGATGGGACCGAACATACGTTCAGCAAGTTTACAGGCAGCAGAAATTTGGAAGGAGTGGTTGATACACCAGACAGCTTTGCTGTCCTTTAGAATGATCTTTTAAAGAGACCTCAACAAGCTGGAGAAACAGCAAACAAGAATTTCATGAAGTTCAACAAAGGGAAATGACAAGTCCTGCACCTGGGGAAGAATAACCCTGTGCTGCCTGATATTAGCATATGAAGTTAGCCACCCACACTTCCCATCAAAGGACATTTATGGGCACATAGATTTTGTATGACAGTTATATTAATCCTTCCTCAATCTAACAGTTCCCTCTTCCAAACCTTCAGCTGTGGGCTATGATCAGTCCTTGAGATCAAGTGGAGAATTATGAAAATCACCTTTTTGGAGAGAAGTCTGTATCTATTCATACTAAGTTTCTGCAAGAACTCTTAAGCAGTCTTGAGTTGCCCAGTTAAGAGAGAAGTGATTATTGGCGTGCCAAGATTTCATCTCCATGGTTATCCCAACTGAAATCAACATGGCTTCTAACCTGCTGATGATCTAATCTCAGCTGAAGCTCACTCTGAGTAGCAGCTTGCCTTTAGGAAGAGCTTTGGCTCCCAGACCCTTCTGGGCTCAGGACTGCTTCAGACACTGGGAATGCTCTAGTGGTAGGTACAAACCAAAAATACTCATGAACACCAGGAAAATAAACCTTAATTAAATAAATCTTAATACTTGCTTGGGAGTTAGAGTAAGTGGAAAAAGGAAAGCTCTAGAGCTCCAGATATTACTCCCAATGTTTTTTTTTTGTTGTTGTTTTTTTTTTTTATCTGGGAACAGACTAGTGTGAAATGCATAAACATTCTCGGACATTAGGTCTGTCCTGTATAAGTAATACTTCTCCCTCTCTGATCTTTTTTTGATTCCAAGACTTGCATCTCAGTGTAAGGTATGACCTGCTGCAGTTGGAAGAGTTCATGAATCAAAGTGTTCAAGCCCCTTTCCTCACCACCTCTCTTAATATGCCAGTTACACACATTAACATTCTTCTGACACATATGAGAAAATACCTTAGGCTCTCCCTGGATGAACAAGACCAAATATGCAGGTGTTTTACTCTCTGGGTGATTAAAAAACAAGGGACATACACTGCAACTATAATGTTTGTTTGTTTGTTTATTAAGAGAGCAATTTTTAAAAAAAAAAATAAAATCTATACAAGCAGATGAAGTAAGCTTTAGTTAGGTGCAGTTAAGAATGTGTTTCATGAGAAAACAGGTGTGTTAAGAACGTCAAGTTAAGAATGTACTTCATGAGACATGGACAAAGATATTTTATTGTTGATAAAAGCATTGGATAAAAACTCAGAGAATCTGGAAACTAACACACTGAAGAGAATTCTTCAGCTTGATATCAACATTTTTACTTGAAGCTTGTTTATTTTCAAAGTATCCAACATTATCTTGATTGACTCAAGTCCAAATACTAAAAATACTTTGCCTGGCCATGGCCTCACATGCTATAAATGTCCAACCTTTATAATCAAACATTTATATACATTAATATTATGGAAAAATAGTAGACAGCTGTTCTCCAGCTCTGCTCAGTCTGACTTGCTAATCCAAGAGAAGGAAATTAAATCCAAAAGGCATTTAAAAAAAATTAATCGAGCCTGTTGTCAAGCAGAAAGAAAATCAAGTACCAGCACATCGTTACTGGAGAAATTGTGTGCTACAAGTAAATGAAAAAAGAGAAACTTTAATAAAGGTGCTTGAAAAATGGGCAAAAAAGACTTTGCGCTTCTTCTGCTTGATGATTCTTTAATGGCTGCAATCCTGCAGGATCACAACCAGGAAATAGAGAAGACTGTCAGTCTTTTGTCGAACAATTACTGTGTAAGTGGTTAAAGAGATAAGATTATAGTAAGCAGGGACATTGTAATCCATTACTTATAAGAGTAATTTGGTCCTTATTTTCTGGGATCTTGATTCCACAGAAAAAAAATAGCCTGCTTTCTTTTCTGTAAATTTAAAAACCAGACAAACCAGCAAGCAAAACTTCCCCATCCATTGCATAGGAAGCTTCATTGTTGTTACACCTGACCTCCCTTCTCGATGTCTTATTATTCATTACATTTCCATAATGTCTATTAATAAACTTTGATCCAACCTTGCAAAAAAGTTATAGTCAGATACTAGGGGATGGTCAGATGGACCTTTTTTAACCCTAGTGTTCAAACACATATTGTAAGTAATAAATTGTGGCAGATTATTTGGCAAAAGGTTTTTGAAAATGCAGATTTCAGTAAGAGTACTGAAAGAATGCTTTTACTTTATACCTATTTTTTTTTACCCATTTGGCTAAAACTCCTATTTAAGGGAAAGGAAAACAGGACATCACACTGTATAAAGTTTAGGTCTATAAGAAAGAATTTAGGTGCCTAAATCCTGCCACATTAGTGAAAGACAGAGGCCTTTTTTGGCTTTTCTAGAGAAAACAGAGAGCAATAGGAAATGGAATCATTTTACCTAACTTTAGACTCAGGGCACTGCCTTCATCACTTTCTTAGTTGGGATGAATTGCCTTTTGGACATGTGTGTTTCTCTCATTGATTCTGAAGGGAGTCTAGTTGAACAAGGTAACTTTGGTCCTTCAGTCAGATGTCTCAGGGTGGGTGGGATGAGCAGACCTGGATACATTCAAAATTTGATGAAGACAATGCCGCTAAAGAAAATCGATCCAGTTGGGTGCTGGATCCACACTGCTTCACTGTGGACTGAGCTGACACTTGATCTGTTTTGGGCTGCTCCAACTAGCTGCCTCCAATAGCACAGATTATGAGTCACTGGTGCTAACTGGCCCCAGAGCAAATGGTCGCCCCCTGGCTCTATTTTGTTCAGCACAAGGACTAAAACTCAGATTATTTAAGAGTTTAACTACTGTCAGACTTGGAAGTAATTTTTTTTTAATTGTTTTTATACCTGTCGGTCCATATCAGTTGAGAGTCCAGGGAGCCTGAGAAACAGGTTTCTAACTTACCATCTTAGTTCAGCGTCTGAAGTTGGTGATACTGGCAACACCCAGCCCTGATGTGACTGCAGCTCCTGAAGGCATCTGAATGTCAGATTTTAACTGAGATGTTATATACAGTATAACTGCTGTAAAGTACAGCACAGCAGCAGACTTCAGACTGGAAGCAAGGCAAGTGCTTGAGCACACACAGGTCTGTTTTACTGAAGTCAGTTTAAATTTAGGGCAGGAATGTCCCCACAGTCACAGCAGCAGCAGTGACGTACCTTAAATTTCAGTACTGTCTTTTATGCAAACGGAAACTGAAATGCACAGAATTCAGCCAAATAGAAGAGACAGGAACAGAATGCAGAACTCCCAGTCTGCCCCTTAGTCCATGCTGTGTATTTCCTGAGATACGGCTTTGTGACAGGTGAAAAAGAGGCACATCATTTTCATTTACGAGTCACTGTAATCAGAGGACATTGCAAATAGCCAAACACGCTGTTTACACTCTGAGCGCTCCCACGTCGCCGCAGTCACTGTCAAACTATGCCATTTCTATTTCATAAAGAGGAAAACCGAAAGAAGAAAAAGATAACATCAGATATCGAAGGACAGAAGGCTTCTCATGCTGTGTTCCAAAACCACACAGCAACTTCTACACCCCAGAGGAAGGGGGCTGAGAAGAGAAGGAAGCTGTGTGCAGTGCTCACCTGGGGTCTCTTCCAGATGAAAGCATATGTACCCAGTGTAGATGATATTGAATGTTGTTCCTATGTGTTTAAAACAGAAAACATCACACAGACATAGATCTTTTATTATCAGTCAGATTCTTTTGATAATTTTCAATTACATTTCTGAATTTTTATTGTATGTTAATGGACTATATTAATTAAAGCAGACTGCAATGCACTAATAGCGATTAATTCAACCCAGGGTGCCTTAAAGTGAGATTCTGTGAGAACTGAAATTCTCCATGGATCTCTAATTTACATTTGCAACAGAGAGATCTGTACTTCTGGATGCTTCTACTTGGCATACTCACCCAAGCCAAAATGCAAGCATGGGGGCAGGATGGGAGAGGTGATGAGAGACTAGGGTGAAAAACGACAATATCCTGAGGTGTTGAGAGGCAGTAACTTTCATTGGTCTCAGTCGATTAACACATGTAACCCCACCTGATAATACATAGTTTTTAGAAAGCAGAGAGCAAAATCTCATAGAATGTGCAATCAGTTATTGGTGAAGAGCATTAGCTCAGTAATAAACACACTCCAAACGTACCTACTCCCCCTGGGAAATAGCCTCTCGTGCTGTTAGTCCTTTTGTCATTCATGAGTAATACCTATTTAACAGAAATCTTAGAACAGGAAATGAAAAAGTGAAGATGATATATCTGTTTCACTTAGACAATAATCATATAACACTGTGACCAGTTAGTTTAATTTATAGACACTGTTCCCCCTGGAAATCTTAGGTACAAAAATAAAAAAAAAAAAAAAAAAAAAAGAAAAAAGGGCAGGGAGGAGAGGGAAAGTGAAAAGATAAAAAATGGTACAAGTCGTCTCTTACCCACTAGAACACTTAAATGAAAGAAAAACACTAATTAGGATTTCACTGCTGCAAAACAGTATTTACAGTAGCCAGGCAGGAGTTTTTCAGGGGCTCACCCTCAGTTCCTTGCTAGGAACTCCATACTGAAGCGTGAATTGCTCAAATTTAACCTGTCACGCCTCTCCCCATCTCTGGTTTGTTTTTTTTTTTTCTAAAGAGAAGAAACACTTTTGGACACCTGTGGCCACAAGAGATTACTAATCCATAAACATGTTTTTGGTCTCTTCAACCTTCCAACCTGGGGCAATAATTATAATGGCTAACACATACTTCTATGACTCTTAAATGGAATTAAAACTGCTCTCCATATCTGTGAATGCAACAGTTATTTTCATACTGATTGGATAATGTTCTTCTCTTTGTAGCAGGTACCACTATAGATCATACCTAAATGTCCTGCAAATCCTTCAGTAATTAACAATGTCTAAGCTCTAGTTTCCTTACAAAAATGTATTATATAGGTCAGAGTGAAGAATACAGCATTTACATTTAATAGCAAAGATTCAGGGCATGAAGGAAAATTATCAGTTGTCTAAGGGTTTTATTTCTTTTTTATGACTAGCTCATTTCTAAATAGCTTGAACTCGCTGTTTTGCTTAGTTTTGTGTAAGATCTAGAAAATGAATTACTGTACACGAGGTAAAAGAGAAGTATTTCTGACCTGTGGTACTGGCCTGTTAACACTTTGCATGCTTTGTATATACACAGATTACAAAATATACACTGAATTGGTGTAGCCAAAATGAATCAGCACACTTTAAACAAACAAACCAACAAACCACCCAAAAGACAAAACATGCAACAAAAAAAAAAAAAAAAAGAAAAGAACACAAAAGTGACAAGAAGGAGGATAATATTTTCCCTCTGTTTGGAAAACATTTTTTTTTACTGTTTGTAAAATATGTTTTCAACCTTTTTGTGTCATGTTAGGAATGGTGATCCTAGATCTTCTCTGTCATGATCAAATGAAGTTTATGCAAAACAGACTGTCTACAAAAAATTCCATGCGTTTCTTTGATGCTGTATAATTGCCTAAAAAGAAATTAGATTCAAGCACTAAATTCAGAGGAAGTGATTTCTTCTTGGAGATCTAATGAAATTTGAATTTTATATATACTCTACATCATTTGAGTTTTTGTTCTATTAAAAAAATGCAATGCCCTTAATGGATTCTACATATATCTAGGTATTTGATGCAATAGTCTTGCTCTCTCACTAAGGTTGTGGGTCCATGTTTTAAAAAAAATTATCCCACAACTGAAAGGTTCATGTGTCCCCATAAATTCCATGGACACTCCAGAAACATCCGACAGCACAAAATACATTGCAGGTTCATTCACCAAAGTATGGCGTACTCCTGTGAGCACCTTAAGACTTCATTGAAATCAGTACCTAGTTGGGTCCAGTCCTGGCTGAAAATGTGAATCAAATAATTTGTCATAAGACTCTTAATTACTAGGCAATATAACAATTCAAGAGCAAAACTAGGTCAACACCATATAATTAGCATATACTGACATTTTATTTTGTCATTTCTATAATTTACATGAAGCTTTATAGCCACATTTTATTCTTTAGCTGGTTTCTTCTCAGCTTATTAGCAAAGCTGCTTGATGCTTCCAAACCAGATACCATTCTCTTCAATCAAGTCATTAAGAAATTATTTATCAACAAGTCTCAGTTTTCACTCTTCCTTTTTTTTTTTCTTTTTTTTTTTTATTTTTTCTTTCTTTTTGTTTTTCTTTCTTTCTCTCTAATACTGTTTCTGTACAGGGAAAATAAAAGCTTATGCGCAAACATTTCCTGAAAAATTGCAATCTACTGCTGCATAGCATGGAGGCAAAATATGTTACAGATACTATAATTCACAAGCCAAACTTTGTGAACAAGGGGGATCCACAATGAAGTCAGGTTGGCTTTGAGGTCAATGCACTGATTTACACAACTGAAATTATACAGACATAAGGACATTCCTTTTTTTTTACTATAAAATTGCTTGGGTAGAGTGAGATCTCCTGAGAGATTTATGCAGAGCCATATCTCTAGCAAGATGAAAAAAGCGTGCTGTCCTCGGAATCAAAGCCAAGGAAAAAGAAGAAAAAATAAGCAGCAGAAAGGACAAAACACCCCATCATTCATGCAAGTACTATGTGCTGAAAGGAATTTCAAGAGCTTTCAGCAAGATCTGTAATACGTAAATATATATATATGTTGAGCCACAAATTTGTTTTCATCTTATTTAATTTATTTTTTTTTTTATTTCTAAAAAAAACATATAATAAGTTTAAAATCTTCTCAAACATACTTTGTTGGCACCATAATCCTGTAACATTATTAAGCAATATATTACAGCAGGGATACAAGTTTTTATTTCAAGCTGTATTTTAATTGAATATTGTCATTTGCCACAATATTTTGAGACCAAGACTCCTTAAAAGCTTGCAGAAAAGCTTATCAGAGACCCTGATAAAGGACTAGCTTTCAGAGTTTAGTGTTGGGGCCCTGAGATCTCTTTTCATAAGAAGGAAAAGCAGGAGTGCAAAGAAGTAAGATAAAAGGCACCTCACCAAAACATTCATAATATGTTGATGTATTTTTACAGATCTGTACTGCACCTTTCATTATATTTTATTTTGTAGTCCTCATTTTTTCCTCCCTCTACCTGTTATTTCTTGACAGCATATTTGAGGAATGAGTTTTTGAAAGACTGATCTTCCTTTGTACCTCCATTTCAGTGGTCACAAGAAAATCTGCACTTCAAGGTGCTTGATGGCAACTATAAATCAGATCATTTGAGCTGCAAATTCCCCACCAATGTATTTGGAAGCACAAAAATGCAAGTACAAATTTAGAGGAGTGAAAAGACAGGTCTCAGCTTTTTAGAAGATGTTCAAGAGAGAATAAATGCATAATTCCTTTTGTATGACACAGAACAATACACACTGCTGACACATTTTTAAAGTATTGTCCTTTGAAAATCCATCTTGTGATAACCTACACAGAAGCAGAACCAGGGAGGGAGAGGGAGGTTCCCAAATTAAATTTCTTTTTGTGTTATCTGTTTAAGTGTATAATTAACACTTCTGCCAAATGAGGCTTTTTTTGGATCTTGGTTAGGTATTCCTGTGTTTCGTTTTGTTTGGTTTTCTGTAGGTTACACACATGAAAATGTATAATTGTAGACAGATATAAATACAGCAATTATGTTTAGTGGATGAAATTCATTCAGCTTGAGGTAGCAGGCTGGCAAAACCCCTTCTGCACCAGTTAATCCTCATTTTAGAGCAGTGACAGAAGACACTAATGGCATGTGTGTTTAGGATTTGTCACATGCCTCTGCAGCATGGCAAGGGTTCCTATCTGTCACATGTAGGTATGTGTGAAAAATGGCAGTGGGAGGGGTAACAAGATCTGTACTTTTGCAGACATGGCCATGTCACTAAGTAAACTAATTTCCAGGCAGATGGTTAAGAACAGGAATTGTGTCCAGCCCGTTTAAAAAGTGCAGTCATCAGACCAGCACATGATCCTGTCTGAAAGAATATTATTTATAGAACTTGTGAGGGGAGTTTCCCCACGCACATAATTGACACGTATATGCATAACCAGTAATATGCATACTCAGCTGGTAAAGTTCTAAGGCCAAAATCGTGGCTGTGCATTTTGCCCCTGTCTGTGGAGATAGCTACTCATGTCTAACACTTCAGAGAACAGGTTTTGGGCAATGGTATGACTTTAGCTATTTTTCAGAGAGTCCTTTGTACTAATCTTGATCTATACTTTTCTACTGGCTTCTAATATGGATTAATTGCCAGTCTGCTCACTGTGAAGACAGTAAAATCACACATAAATCCCAGTGATGGGCAGGGAAAGGACAGAATGCCATACCATGCTGAGAATAGCCAGAAGAGCTGAGTCAAAGTAAGAAAGGAGGATGGCAGTTATTGCTTCCTCTCTGGACCAAAGACTTAGCTATGTCTCCTTTTATTTAGGAACAATGCTTCATCTAGTTGTTAAAGTGAATGCTGGAAGCTGCTGAGCTCCTCCAGGTTGCATTTGGTTTACTTAGGGATTGTGCCATCCACCTTTACAGTCCCACTTTCTTTTTCCACACTTGCAATATTTTATGGCTGTAAAAAAACCCAAAACCAACCTTATCAACCAACCTTATTCGTATGCAAAGACAAAAATGCAAGAAATTTGCTTTGATAGTGTGTCTCCAGTGATGAAAACTTCTAAACACTGTAACTGTCTGAACCAGCTGGATGTTGATTATTAACATATCCTTCTATACAGCTGTCTAGAAACAGTTTGACAGTTTTAGAAAAAGCCATATTTGCTTTTTTTTTTTTTTTCCTGAAAATGTTCTTTTAAACAAACTTTTCCTAATATTGATTGTGCTGGAATATGAAGCTATATTGAGATGGAGATGGAGTTTTTACCACACAGGGCAGCAATGGTCTTTTCTACACCATTGAATTTTCACTCATTCTTCTGACAGGTATCTATTTTGGTTGATAAGGACTTGTACTGTGTACACTCTGGGCAGTGCAAACTCGTGTACAGGTATACATGTACTTTCACACTTTCTTATGAGTATGTTTGCTTGGTTCTCTCATTCCAAGTACCATGACAGTCAATAGACATGGGCAAAAATACCATAGGTGTTCGTAACCACCATCTTCTGATGCTAATATTCTAAGTCAAACTGTGTGTTAGACTTTGTATGGTAGACAAAAACACATTGCAAACTGAGCAACTATCATTAGTTTTCCCTCCAGCAACTTGAAATAAAATGGAGAGATGTTTATAGATTGATAGCAGAATATTAAGATGGTTTGGGACAGCACCATGAATTTGTAAGATATTCTTTGTTTCTACATTATAATCTTAATTCAACCCAGACTGCAAAGTGAAAAATTGAAGAAATCTTGTCTTTATTTCAATTTTTATGAATATAATTGCTTTCCAGGTGGAATTCAGGCTTGGCCTGATATGAGTTTTCTTCACATATGGTGTACTTTGGCTGAGAAGGGCTTATCATACATGCAGTTTGGGGTAACCAAAAGTACTGTGTGCATAGTTCAGTTCTGTATGCTCAGCACTGTTCATTAGCTAGGGCTTAATGCAATATTAAGATCGTCACAGGGCTTTTGCTATTGCAGTGTAAGCAGAAACCTCTATCCAGGATGTTCTTTTCAGAGATGCCGTAGGGATGCCACAGGCATCAGCCACCATGTCCTTTGACAGATCAGCACTTCCACAAAACTGAACATAAAGGTCCAATTGACTACTTGGTTTGAAACTATTGTTAGTATTAATTGCTTCTGGTCCATGCTTAACAACTGTTAAGTGAATGATGTGAAGTAGTATTTCAGTGTTAGTCTTAACTCCTTCACATTCCAGTTGCTGCTATGCAGTCACCTCAGCTGTGTGGCTGGCCAAAAAAAGGATTAAAGCAAGATGTTTTCATTTAAAAAATCCTTTTCATTTTTATGTATTATTCATTTATTGCAGTAAAGGACATCTCAATCTTGGGTATATTTTCAGCAAGAAAAAAAAATGAAAAAAATTGTCAATGTAAAAGAATAAATTTATTTTATTGTAATTTTAGAATGAATCAAAATATTAGTAGTGTATGAAACTGACTTCATAAATAATTCAGATAGTTAGAAAGGCAATGTATACACCAATGCATCAAAAAAGTCAAATAATTCTTAGAGGATATCAAATGCTTGAACAAGATCAGGATGGCAAGGCATGCTTATGACTTTCAGTTTTGTGCAGAAATGTAGAAAATCCATCTATTTCTTCCAATTTGAAATGAACAGCCCATTTTCATGAAGTGACAGAATTTCTGATTATGCCAAAATCCCAATTTCCAAGAAAATCACTGAAGCTCAAGCACTCTCTTATCCCTAACACTGGTCATTCTTCGGCACAATTAAGTTTCTCAGTCTGAGCACTTAGCACTCTCATTGCTGAGATTGCATCTGTAGTGCACGTGTAGTGCATAAGTGGACTTGGTTTTCCAACATTAAAATCTGGCACATCCCATGGGCATGAATTCAGTTCTAAAGAAGGAGAAAAGAATATTCTCTTTTCCCATTATTCTATCATCTTAGGCACTTAAAGATGTTGCTGAGAAGGAAAATTGAAAGACTGTAGCTAGACGAAGAAATGTATCCTTACATACTATATTCTATAAACCCACATTAAAAAAAAAATCCCTAACATTACCACAAATTTTATAAAACTGAATACTTCTCAATGAAAGATACAGGTGGATGGGATGGGTCACTGCATAATTTTGTGTATACATACATATGTATATGCATAAATATGTCTATATGCATATACATATGTAGATCTATGTGAATTTGAATATGAACTGTATAATTTTTTTGAGTGGAAGCTGACATTGATGGAGATTAGTGAGGACTGGCTTTACAGACATATAAGCTTAAAAGATTTTTTTAATCTATATTATGCTAAGCAATAGGCAAAGGGGATAATTCCTTTACTTTAAATAATGTATTTCTACCTGCTTTACTTGGCTTGTGCCATCTTGTTGAAAGAATAGTGACATATCACCTTACTCCTGTTCTACTGCTTCACTTTAATGAAGCTGGGCATATCTCATGAATTCTGAGGATAAATGAAGCTCTGAAAAGTATTTTTTTTTGCATTTGCAAGACTAGATTGAGTTCATGACCTTTCCCCCTCCAACCCCCAATGTAATTTAAACCCATTTATTCTCTTTCTATTGTATGTTTCCACTTACAGCAGATTTTACAGAAAATGGCCTGTTGTCCTGGGTTCTAAAAAAACAACATGCATGTGCCTTCATACGGAGACAGATTTACAGTTTAAATGTACTTAATGAACTCTTAGGGCTGAGATTCCCATGTGTGAGGAATCATACAAATATTTATCTTCATATTAAAGTATTCTGCTCTGAAAAACATCCTTTCCTTCCTTCGTTCCTTCATTCCTTCGTTCCTTCGTTCATTCGTTCATTCGTTCCTTCCTTCCTTCCTTCCTTCCTTCCTTTCTTCCTTCCTTCTCTCTCTTGCTTTTCCCTTTCCCTTTCCCTTTCCCTTTCCCTTTCCCTTTCCCTTTCCCTTTCCCTTTCCCTTTCCCTTTCCCTTTCCTTTCTCCTCCTCAGTTCTTTTTTCCTTTTCCCTCTTTTATTTCTTTTCTTTTTTTCAGTGTTGCCAATGCAACTTTTAGTTTGATTCTTTAGTGTTGGGAAATAGCACTGGAAATTACCTGCTATCATTCAGCTGCAGTCTGAATTATCTGCAGCGGGAAAGAATAGCTGGAGCATCTCGTTTGAGTTGTTGTTATGATTCCAGGAAGCTTGAGAGCTCAAAAATAGGCTGTCCCACCTAAGGAGATAAAAGCCCTTCCCTTTTTTTGGTAAGCAAAAGGAGGAAGTGTATATGTTCATCAGGGATCTGGTAGGTCTGTTAGCAGATGTTAGTTCCACAGGTTGGACTAATTATGTAATCATAGACTCATAGAATGCTTAGAGTTGGAAGGGACCTTAAAGTTCATCTAGTTCCAACTCCCCTGGCAGGGGCAGGGACACCTTCCACTAGAGCAGGTTGCTCAAAGCCTCATCCAACCTGGACTTGAACACTTCCAGGAGTGTGTCATCCACAGCTTCTCTGGGCAACCTGTTCCAGTGTCTCACCACCCTCACTTTCTTCCTAATAGCTAATCTAAATCTACCTCTTCCAGTTTAAAAACATTACCCCTCATGCTGTTGCTACACTCCCTGATCAAGAGTTCCTCCCCATCTTTCCTGTAGGCCTCCTTTAAGTACTGGAAGGCTACTATAAGGTCTCCCCAGAGCCTTCACTTCTCCAGGCTCAACAGTGCCAGCTGTCTCAGCTTGTCTTCATAGGAAAGGTACTCCATCCCTCTGATCATCTTTGTGGCCTTGCTCTGGACTTGCTCTAACAGGTCCATATCTTTCTTCTGTTGGGGGCCCCAGAGCTGGATCCAGTACTCCAGGTGGGGTCTCAAGAGCAGAGCAGAGGGGCAGAATCACCTCCCTCAACCTGCTGGCCACGCATCTTTTGATGCAGCCCAGGATATGGTTGACCTTCTGGGTTGTGAGCACACATTGCTGGTTCATGTTGAGCTTCTCATCAACCAACACTCTGAAGTCCTTCTCCCTCAGGGCTGTTCTCAATCCTTTCTCCGCCCAGCCTGTATTTATGCTTGGGATTGCCCCAACTCACATGCAGGACCTGCACTTGACATTGTTGAACTTTATGAGGTTGGCCTGGGCCTGCCTCTCAAGCCTGTCCAGGTCCCTCCACCATGTTGACTGCACCACACAGCTTGGTGTCATTGGCAAATTTGCTGAGGGTGCACTCAATCCCACTGTCCATGCTGCCAACGAAGATGTTAAACAACACTGGTCCCAGTACCAAACCCTGAGAGACATTACTCATAACTGTTCTCCACTTGGACATTGAGCCGTTGACTGCAACTCTTTGAATATGGTCATCCAGCCAATTCCCTACCCACTGAATGGTTCATCCATCAAATCCATGTCTCTCCCATTTAGAGAAAAGTATGTCATGTGGGGCAGTGTCAAAATATGAATTTGTCTAGCATTAACCAGTGGAAGCACTGAAGGAAAGGATAATTTTTAGATCTCACAATTGTCTTGCCTGGGGGTTTCAACTGGATTACCATATCTTTCTCCTTTTTATTCCCCCCTTTCTTTTTTTTTTTTTTTTTTTTTTGGTAAAGGAAGATTGAAGTCCTTCCTTTCCAAAATGTAAGCAGTATCTAATCTTACCCAGTACAGGAGGATATGCAGTAAGGAAAAAAAAAAAAAAATCCATCTTTTACATGAGGGAGGTTTTAGAGCAATTTATATAATGTTTTGTGACTTGAACGTTTGTCCAAGAGAAGGAAGACTCAGTTTCAGTCCCTTTTAATGACTGAAGATGATTCAAATATCTCTAAAATTGATAGTACTTTTGGACAAAGCATTGTCCAAATTCCAAAAATAGAAGAATAGTCTTTTCTCCTCCTTCTGAAACTCGAACACTGGGAAAAAAAAAAAAAAAAAAAAAAAAAAGAACAGTTAAAAATTCATTAGGGATTTATTAGAAGTTCATTAGAAGAACATTCAGTGGTGTCAGTGCCTCTGAGATTCTTGATCTCTCATTGGGGTGTCCTGGTCTCCGCACATTGTTCTGTGCATTGCTTATGCCTTTTTTATGGAGTAGCAATTCAAAATAACTAATAATCTGACCTTAGCTTTGCTTTTTTGCTATAACTACATATTTGCATTTTGCTTTTGCAAAATGCACATCACTTTGGATTTTGAAATAAAATGACAATAGAAGTCCAGATAATTTTTCCTCCATAAAAATAAAACTTGTGTTTACATAGCCTTTGTAGGAGAAAAGACACCTTCAATGGCGATCATATCCCCATCTTTTCACAGTGAAATACATCTCCCATATCCTTTTATTTTAGAATGAGTAATCATGCAGTAGCACCAGCAGTCTTTAGGGAATACTGTATTGTCATTGCTTTTTATATAAGTGCCGATTATCCTTGCATCAAAACTGTAACACATCACTGTTTTCACTGGCAAGTGCTCTAGCCATACTGCCCAAGTTGCAGAAGGCAAAGTCAGGGACTGGGAGAATGAGGAACCGCCCACTGTAGAAGACAAGGTTCAAAAACATATAAGGAACCTGAAGGTGCACAAATCACTGGGACTGAAGTTCGGATCACTGGTCTGTCCTTCTTCATTGCATTTCTATCCCATGTTCTATGGAGCCAAAATCTAAAAATATACAATTTAGCTGAATTTTCAAATCTGTAATATCCAGGTTTAGGAAAATGTGATCAGATGATATAATTAATCTCTTATGCTTATTCTCTTCCAATGCAGTACTGTGACTACCCCTAGCCTCAAAGAAAGCGTCACTTCTAGTCCTGCCATATAAAGCAGAACAATGAGGAACTATACACATCCATTTCCCAGCTGATCTGTTGAATGTTTAAACTAATTATTAGCAAACTTAAGAGAGAGAAAAAAAAACAAAAAACCATGATTCCTCTTGTCTTTGCAGGAATGAATTGGAGCAGACAGATTGAATCTACTGCCAAGGTTAAACCCTTTATTTTCAATGACACCAATTATTTTGAGCACAAATGCTTTAATTATCTCAAGCAGGCAATTAATAAGTTGAATTCAAAAAATCAGGCACCACTACGAAACTGTCCAGCATTCAAATTCTTTTTTCCTTAAAGATATAAACCATTGAACATTTAAAAAAGTTTTTTCACTTTCCATTTTCACAGCCAAAGAGCTTGAGGATTTTCTAACTCTCTCTTTAACCATCATTCAATTTAGTGCCAAAGAAATATGTTGACAAGAGGAAAAGCTGAGCTTGCTGGTTCATAACAAAACATTGGCATAAAGGTAAGCTATCATGTTTGGCAGTTCCTCGGACCTATATCATGTAAGAGCTACTTCAATAATATGTTCCCTGCACCTGACATATACATGGTCAATGATTTCCCCTACAAGAGCAGTCATTCTGTGCATAACACCTATTACATTCCAGGTATGATGCTTCTACTTACTAAATGCTTACTAAAGTATTTATGCAATAAGCAGTTAAAAAAAAAGAGAGTAAGAGGCCAAGGTTGCCTAAACGAGGGTTCCTTGTGAATGAAACTTGCTTGTTATTTTTTACTGAAAAGTCTGTAGTCAATTTTTGTGTTGATGATTGGAGCACAGAAGAACTTCATTTCAAACAGCAGAATGGTAAATTGGGAAAAGGTGAGTTTCTGTCTATGAAGATGAACAAGATTTTATGGATCAGCATCAGCTGAAAATGGTGAAAATGTCCTGTGATATATCTACCCAATTAAGTGAAGTAGGACATGCAAATAGAAAAACCTTGCTGAGACATAAAGTGATCTGTTCAAGTCCCATGACAGGAAAGGAGGTTGCTTTTATATATTAACTCGCGTAGCTATGAAGATTTCAAATGCCATAAAACTATACAAGGCTTTTAAAGTTCAGCCTCTATAAGTACCTTGATAGCCTGAGGTAGAAGATTCCACAGGTTCACTTTGCCTGAGTAAAGGGTAAGTTCTCTTTATTGGTTCTAATTTATTGGTATTAAGATGCAACATCCAAAACAATTTCAACCAGGGTTAAACTGGAATTTGAATCTTACTGCAAAGCCCAAAGGCAGTAAGAGTACCTTATTGCTATATAGGGATCAGAGATTGTATCCGCACCTCAGAATGGATACATCTGTACCTCTGAAGTCATCTGTTAATGCAAGGGGGAGAGCTAGAGGCTGGGATTTACTGGGTTCTGCTGGGAAAAACAAGTGCGTTTGACCCCATTCTCAGCTCTGTCGATAACCTTCTTATCTTTGATAAGTCAATTCAAACTTTCTGGACCTATCAGTCCTGAGCCAACTCATTGTTTTGGTTTTGTTGTTGTTTTTCCAGACAGAAAAAATTATAGTCAGTATGGAACCAGTATCTATGTACCAGTGGGCTGACAACAGTGCAATCAGGAACGTGAAGTACTTGCAGCCTTAGAAAGTCCAAAAGCAAAAGGCACATAGATGAAGAAATAATGGAATTTAACTGAGATTTAAACTCAGTTATTCTGTATCACAATGGAGCAGACTGTGATGGTGCACCTGACAGGAGTAGTCTATCTGCATGTAGTCGTATACCTGTATGTACAGTCTGTCTTCTGTTCTTTCCTTTGCTCTGGAAAGAAAACTCACTCATATAACACAATTTTCTAAGAATGTTGCAGGCGTACAAGCTGGTTCAAAAAAGGGACAAAGAAAACAAGAAATAAAATAATCCCATCTACTCTTACATCCAACTATCCAAAAATTGCAGAGGAATTGGTTTTATGGCACAGTTCTCCTTTTGGCTTTGTCCATTGTGAAACAAGCCAGAAAACTGTATAGGGGAACAATATCCTACAATAGGTCTGTAATCCCTCCTCAGAAGAAACAATAAGACAGTCTTTTCCTTTTCCTTTTCCTTTTCCTTTTCCTTTTCCTTTTCCTTTTCCTTTTCCTTTTCCTTTTCCTTTTCCTTTTCCTTTTCCTTTTCCTTTTCCTTTTCCTTATTCTTTTTCTTATTCTTTTTCTTTTTTCTTCTTTCTCTTTTAACTTTTTCCCTTTTTTTCTTTCCCTTTCCCCTTCCATTTCTAATTTCTCCTTCACCTTCACCTTCACCTTAGCCTTTGCTTTTTCCTTTTTCCTTTTTCTCCTATGCTAACATAACATGGACTTTTTTTTGAAACACAGAGGCAGATACTAGTATATATGGTTTACAATTGTGTGAAGTAACCAATTTCAAACCCAGACGCAGGCACAATCTCTAAATTATTTTTGGTCTATTTTTTCTTGTACCAGCTGTTGTAAAATACTGCCAGAAAAACAATGTGTTTCTCACTTGACTGCAGATTTTTAACAATCAGTAAAGCTAGAGGGCATGGCCTAAAGTCAGTCATTCAATATGGGCAGGTTATTAAGGAGGCAAAAAACAAGGAATCCTGAAGTACTGGAGAGATGTGAGAACGGTCAAAGGAGAACTGATCTGAATGGCAGCCCTGTGCTGGAACCTTCATTTCTAAGGACATGTAGCAAAGCTCCTGTTGTGATAAAAAGGATAGAAGATTGGGATTTTGTTAGGTCTTAAAATGACACAGAAAAATCAGCTGGAAACAACATGCAGTTTAAGAAACCCTTTACTTAAAATATCACATTGGTATTGTGTTTTCACCTTTGGCAGGATGCTGTGACTTGTTTTTGATGATGAAATAAGAGAATTGCTTGATTTCAAAAGGTTGCACTTTATACAGTTCACATTCAGGATAAAAAAAAAATGAAAATGAAAAAAAAATCCCTTGAAATAATAAGGATCATATAATCTGCCTATCTTATATTCAAACACGGAGGAGAAAGTAGCAAGGAGTACATTTGGGTCTTTCTGATTTATTCACAGTGCATGAACCAGCAGCTGTGGCTCTGTGCAGTCCAACAGCACCTTCCATACCTCTCCCATCAAGCTGACAGGAGAATGGCAGCAGGTTCCGCAAGAACTAAGGATGCAGTGAAGCACAGGTCTTGGCTGTGGAATAATGTGAGACAACAGAGGCAGATGAGACTTCCTCCACTAGGAAACACCTTGTGTCCAGTCTGGCTCCTTCCTTCAGAGGAACTGTCACAAAATTGACCTCAGGTCCTATTTATTTCCATCTCCTCTATATGCTGAAAGCCATGCATTTTGTCTCTGTACTATCATATATACTATATCCTCCTTCCCTAATATATTTGTACATAATTGATTCAAAGAATTTAGGACACTGATAATACAAATATTTTCAAAAAAATTAAAAACAGGGAATGAGGGTGCTATATTAATTAACTACAAATGTATTTTACATTTACAATAGCACTGTGTTTCTGTGTTGTTATCTTCTCAGCCGTACAGAACTCTCTGGCTTATAGCAGCATGTGGGGCAAAAAATATAATCCTTTACAAGACCCATCCCTTTGTGACACTGTGGCTTTGGAAGAACTGTTTGTAAAAGTCATGGAAGGCTGTGCATGAACAAATCCCATTTGTAGCAATTAGCCTCAAGAACTGGGAACTTGCTTTACACCACTGTGTACTTCAAAGGCAACAGCAACATAAACAAATTGTTTACCTGTCTTTCAAATGATGACCTTTTCAGTGAAAGCAAACAGCTTGTATAGGAGATAATTCATATTTTAACACATCGTATCTCTCTCACTCATGATAATTTCTTATAAAACAAATTGTATTTATCCAGGTTTGTTTTCTTATGAGCAAAGCTATAGCTCAGGGGGCATGATTCATTGGACAGAGCGAGTCCAGCATTAGATTATGGCTGTTTTACCTTGTAGAGGCAACACTTTTGAATCATAAAGCTCCACTAAATGGTAGATGGCTCTAAGATACAGGGTCAAATATCATGGGCACATTCTAAAGTAAGGAGCTTTTGTCCTTGACTTCCACCTGCAGATGGGACAATTTTTGTCAGTTGACTAATTAAATTCCCACTTCTTGTCCTGAACCACCTTTGCTATCCTAAAGTCTGTGTACTTACTTTACGATGGAGAAACTGTCACAACAAGTAAAGGCATTACAGAATCCCAGAAAATTTGGCTGTAATGGATCCTGAAGATTCACCTAATCTATGCATCTGTTCCAATGCAGCATCCATTATACTCATTTCATTCTTGACAGATTTGTAACCTGTTCCTTAATGCTTCTGACAAAGACCTTCCTGGGCAACGTATGCTACTAATTCTATATCATCTTTAGAATGTTCTTTCTAATACATATCATTCTTATCCTAGATCCCCTTTGAAATGTAAGGTGATTACTTGTTGCATTGCTCGTAGGCTTGTATTGTTCCTTTGAACAACTCCCAGAACTGTTGCTTTATGTCTTTCTGTTCTGCAGAAGCCTTTTACAGAATTGAACTTTATCATCATGGATCCTCTAGGTCTTATCTTTTTTGGAGTTAAGCTATTAACAGACCTGGCGTAAAGCTCTGCAGAGCCTAGCAGAGATGTTTTGGTTCATTACTGAACACTGGACATCAACAACTTCTCATTCAGTGAGATTTTCTAGCCATTTTACAGTCACATGACAGAAGTTTCGTTCAGACTATATTCATTACATCACCTACGGGAGTGTTACGAGAGACAGCAAGCCCCAGGTAATAAAGAAGTATAAGGAGTTAAAAACACTTGACCTACCCATTCCTCACCAGCAATACTGATAAGTTCATAGTGAATCTTTTTTTTCAATTATTAATCTGCTACAGCTCTTCTTGAAGACAAGGAAAATTTTTTCTGTTTGGAAAATAATAGCAATATCTACCTCTTCGATTCCTACCATGGACTAAAATCTTCAGAAGCAGTTCCTAAACTTTGTTTTGTCTATCTGATTGTGTTGGGTATTTGTAGGAACATTTTCTTTGATATAAGTTTAACTATTCTGACAGGTGAATGTGTAATAAACCACAAACTTCTCCCTTATTTAACCATATGGAAGAATTTAAAGAAAAAATCAAGTATTTGTTTTAATGTGCAACTATGTCATCTTTAAGTCATTAGGCAGTTTTCACATTTCTGCCTTTAGTTGTCCTTTAAGATAACGACTAAGATAACACACATTCAGTGAACACCATAATGTAAAAATACAACGCTAAAGACTATAATCAACAAAGGACAAAAATCTAGCTAGAGGGCTTCAAGGCAAATATCTAGCCACTGTCCAAGAAAAGAATAAGCACGGGTTGTAGAGCAAGGTACTTGGAAGTCATATAATTTATGATGCTATCATGTACATGCCATTAGATGGACTTAATGAAAGAAGGAATTCTTAACAATTACTACATCTTAGCTACCATAGCAAAATTTAGCTAAATAGTAAACCCCCAACCCAAACACAAACATGTAGTAATAATTCACTTTTGTTTCTTTTATGGAAGTGTGAAAACAAGTAATGAGAAGATAAGCGATAGAGACTAGAAATCTAGAGGGCATATGTCTTAGCCTCTGTGTGTGCACAGAACAGGCTATTAAATAACTGAAGTGACTCATAAGCCACAACACTTGGAGTGACACCTTGCATTGGAGCCGGTTACAGTAAGCCATCCATTATCTCAGGAGCAAATTGGAGGTTATGCAGCACCATTTGTGTTGGATATATATAATGTAACTATCAGTCTCTACAATAATCAAATTTCTCAGGTGTACTCCAAAACATACAATGATGTCTTCCCAAGATTTTAATCAAAAGGCTTGAATAAGAATAAGATATTGTTAACACTGTGGATCTTGACAGCGTGAAACGCCGCTTTCTTGAATTGATTGCTCCTGTGAGAAACAAAATCAGAAAGGCTGGATTGAGTACCATTCCTTGCTTTCTGACTTGAGGTACAGCTGTTTTGAGCATCTTTCATTTGACAAGAAAAGACCAAATAATTTTGCATTTTGTCTTTATTAGAATATTATCCATACTTTACTGTATATAATTTCCAGGCCTTTATACTTTTTTTTTTTTTTTAATTTTCAGAAATATTGACTTCATATTACTAATCTAGAGTTTATCCTTTATCACTTAACTCTTCTGCTATCTCACCAGTATCAGCTGGGCTGGACTATGTTTAACAGCATTGATCTGTACATGTATTATAGAACAAAGTTAGAAATTTACCCTCTTGTTCAAAGATATGCTGTGCACATAGCTCACTACCCTTCACCATTATCTTGAGGACAGTTTTGGCAGCTAGTAATTTGGAAGGTGTAATTGTCCTAACAGCCATGAAATGACAAATTGTAGGCTACTGGCTATGACAAGTTCATCTGTTTTTTTCAACCATGCATATATATTCCACATGTGATTTAAATAGCTCAAACTAGAAAAGTCAGGAAAATATGTATCTGAAAACTAGTCAGCTGTATCCCAATAGTTCTGCCTTTGTCACTTAGTTGTCCACATCTGCTCAATTTTCTAGAGTTGGTCTGGCATGTGAGTAACTATTAATGATTTTTTTCTAAAGTCAGTTTCTTGACAAAACACTCAATTTTCTAGAGTTGGTCTGGCATGTCAGTAACTATTAATGATTTTTTTTCTAAAGTCAGTTTCTTGACTATACTGACTATAATGATAGTACTGTTTTTCTCTGTCACTGGGCAAACATTCGTATGTCATGTACTACACCCCAAATAACCTTAGTAAAGTGTCCAAAATACAGTTTCTTGCACTTTTCCTGGTAAAAGAATCTTTTCTCCATGAAATAAAATTTCCTTGTAAAATGTAACTTCTCTTGAAAAAGAAAGTCTGGTGACTCTTTGGTATGCTTCTAGAGCAGTTTGATCACTTTGTGACAGTGTAAAAGGAACTGGAGCTTTGGATTTTCAGTACCCACCTGTCTGAGGTGTAGCAATGAATCAGACATCTGTTCAAGGTTTGCAGAACCTTTCCTAACTTTCAGCTTCTTTCAACAGATGCAGTGTGCTTGCTTTAGTTACACTGTGAGGGTGTCTAGACAGAGTATCAGCAATTGCAGCACCTTACTGTGCACATGCTCTGCCTGCAGATCACACTACATCATGCACAGAAATGTTCTTTGACATGTCACCACCTATGTCTTTGCTATTTGTCAAGGATAAGAGTCCTTTGCATTGTATATAAAGTTGCAGCAATCTGATATGCACAAGTATTTTTCATAGGTTTTTCTTCAGCCACTGGCAGCAAGTCATTCCTTCTGAATATGAGCATGCAAAGTCACAGCATCAGTTAATGTGTCAGCAGAGTATGCAACAGCATTGGAGAACCATCAATCCTGTACCTGCATTCTGCAAAGTAAATATAGTGCATGATTTATTATGTCTGATTCCCAGTTCTTTCTCCCTCACTTCTGAGCCACTATGCCTGACTCTGCATGTCTAGCTTTTTAATTCTAAATTTCTAATAGTCATGCTTCATTCTAAAGGTAGATAGGAGAATTTCAGTATTTAGGGCAAGAATGTAAAGTTCAGTACTATATAATAAACCTACATTTTATCACAGTCGTAGCCTGTTTGCTATTACCCCTCAGAGCAGCTTCTGAAAGGATGCAAAACCCAAAACCATGAAATCTGTTAATGTTAAACACTAGTAACTTAAAAAAAAAAAAAAAATCTTAAATAGTGGTTTGTTTATTTTTTGGTCAGGGCTTCACTTGTGACAGTAAACCAAGAATACCTTGATGTAACTTAACTCATGTTGACTGCCCCTCTACTCCACTCTTGTGACACCCCACCTGGAGTACTGCATCCACCTCTGGAGTCCCCAACATAAGAAAGACATGGACCTGCTGGAGAGTGTCCAGAGGAGAGCCACAAGGATGATCCGAGGCTGGAGCACCTCTCCTATGAGGAGAGGTTGAGAGAGTTGGGGCTGTTCAGCCTGGAGAAGAGAAGGCTCCGGGGAGATCTTATTGCAGCTTTCCAGTACCTAAAGGGGGCCTACAGGAGAGTGGGGGAAGGACTTTTTACTAGGGCACGTAGTGACAGGACGAGGGGCAATGGCTTTAAGCTGGAAGAGGGCAGGTTTAGATTAAATATTAGGAAGAAGTTTTTCACTTTGAGGGTGGTGAGGCACTGGAACAGGGTGCCCAGAGAGGTTGTTGAGGCCCCATCCCTGGAGGTGTTCAAGGCCAGGCTGGACGTGGCCTTTGGCAACCTGGTCTAGTGGGAGGTGTCCCTGCCCATGGCAGGGAAGTTGGAACTGGATGATCTTTAAGGTCCTTTCCAACCTAAATCGTTCTATGATTCTATGATTCTATGACTTAGGAAATTCCTTTCCTCAGCAGCCCTTCACAAAGTAAATACATGTACTGTAGGTACCAAACACCAATTCGCTACTAAATTCAGAAGTATTTAGTATTTTCTGACTGACTGAAAGCAAGAAAGAAGAACACATCTGGGGAAAGTGTGTTAATATGTAATTACCTTTTTTAAAATATTTTTTTTTAAGACCTGGAAGTTTAACACATATATGTGGACTTCTACATTTCAGTACTAATCATATTATGATGAAAACATGTGGTGTCTTAGAAGAAGTACTGCTCTTCCTCTGTTTTCTCCTGACTGTGCCTGAATTTAATACCTGACAAGTGATTGAATGCAAATAACAGTTTGTATTAAAAATAATGCATTTTACAGTGCACTCTTTTAATCTTTTTGATGGAAAACAAGTTAATATAATTGTGTAATTCAAAGCTTTCTTTCTAGCACAAAGAGTAATTAAAGTACAAGTTACTCAACAGACTTTTTCACTGGAATGATACTATTCTAGAGGCACTTATTATTTTGTATTGAATATTCACTGAGATTGAACAGCTTTCCTACTAGAAAATCATAGCAAAATATCACTATCCAGTAGGAAAAGCAAGGAGCACTTATTGTTGCTTGTCTGTGACATGGATCCAATTTTGATTCTGCTCTGGGCTGATGAGATAAACCAAGCACAGATCCTCTCACAACAGTAAGATTGGTGAGGAAAACTCTACAAGTCACTTAGGACGGTATTCATCTCACTTAACTTCAGACATCTACATCCAAGTTAATCACTGCATACTCCCTGTATAGTCAATGGAGAGAAATAAGCAGTTTTAGGATGCAATTCATCTCCCCTATTCCAGATAGCTACTCTAGGATAGAATCAATCACCCTTTCAGGCTGTCTTCTTTTTAACATTGACTATAAAGGTAGTCCACAGTGACTAGATCAGATCTAAATGTCTGCCTTGCAGATATTTATGTTTGACGAGGTAAATCTTTCCATGAAACATAATGGGAGAACTGGTTACACACTTCGGGCACACAAACTGGGGTAAAATAGCCCTGTACATCTGTGGGAATAGCAAGTTAGGCTCTACTTTCATCCTAGCTTTCTCAGCCTATGCTTTTGGAAACAGAAGGTAAAGTTCTGACTCAATGTGAGTGTCTGTAGTAAGTTATTGTGTAGTAAGTTATCAGGAAATGTTGCATATGCATTTTAGTTCTGTTGCACATAGGTTTACACAAGCAAATTCTCAGGTGGGAGCCCCAGAGGATGATCAAGAGGGGCTTTGTTAACCATGCCCCTCTTCATTCAAAATCAGCTCTTGGTCAACAATGGCACAGCACAGTAGGTGTCTCAGCTGCTGGGATGCTGTGCCTGGCCATTCTGGTAAAGGAACAGAGATGGAAGAGCATTTGGTTCAACGGGAACCTGAAGACTGTTATGTTTCCCCCACCTTGTCAGTTCTGTGCTGACCAGGCACTCAGAAACTGCTAGAACTTGAAGGCCATTGTGTGCTGATGAGGCTATAAAAGCAGATCAAAGCTAATAGATTGCTCCTCTTGTTTTGAAATACTATCATACGCATTCATGGCTCTGATTTTGCATAAAAAGATGAAGGAGCTGCGTTTCTTAATTAACTGGAGGAAAAAAAAAGAATTAGCCAATATCATTTGCATGAACAACATTCTCTACATAACCGTTTCAGTTAAAATCCATTAATTATTGGTTGAGAGAGTCATAGATTGCCGTCACCCTTTGCATACAAACAAAGAATTTAATATTCCTCAATCAAAAGCTCAGTCTTATGCCATACAGCATTGGGATTTAGATCAGAAAAGTGAAAGAAGAAAGGGACTTCTAAACTGTAAGGTGCACGTACGGTTGTTAGCAAAGTTTCTCCTCAAGCACCCCATGTGCCACTGAACCAGTATAATACTCGAGCGACAGGAAGTTCCAGAAGGCAACTCAAATCCTGGATGGGCTGAACGGATGCCTTCTGAAGGTATCCATGAGGCAGCTACACCTGCCAAGATGTACCATGGTACCCTCTGCCATCCTGCCCTATTGTCTGCCCAGATCAGGTACTCATGGAATATACCATAGCTCTTATTTCTCGTATAAGCTTGTACTTGTGCTTTCCCTCCGTGAAACCTGTACATGACTGAATGTAGAGTTCACAAAGAAAACAAACGAGCCTACACCTTCAGTACAAGAAGGTCTCACACCCACATTTTATAATGCAGATATAGCTTATTCTTTTCCTACTGACCCATCACAGAGTATATAGCTTCCAGTTTCATGAAATAAATATCCCAAATAAGTGAGATGTATTCAAACTTCATAGGTTGCAACTCTAGTGTACTGGAGGTGCCTTTGGTTTCAAATACTTCTAATGGGGGCCAGATGCCCATCTTTTCTGTTTATAAGAAAGGAACACTAGGTTTTGAACCTGGCAACACAAGTCAGAAAAGTTACACGAGTTCCTAGTGTCATTCAGAGTGAAGCAAGTGTCAGCAATGGTCAGATTGTAGGAAGATTTGCTATCTCATATCCTCTAAGACACTAACATGTTTTGATCAGGAAAAATCTCAAACTGCTTTTGGAAGAAGATGACTGAAAGTACTAATTTCAAAATGGTATTCTCAGTGTTTCAGTGGCACAAAAATTTGCATCAACGATTCACTGTGCTATTTTGCATCTTTCACTGCAAGCCTTGGTATTAAACATGCTACTTTTTGAGTGGCATCATTTTGTTTTGAGTCCATTCTGCTGTTATCATCTCTCTACATAGAGCTTTTGAAAAATATCTCCTTCATCCTCCTATTGGCCATAAAAATCTCGTTCTGAAAATGTGAAACCTAGGCAGTAACCTACACAGGAGCTTAGCAGGTTTTGAGGGTGGACGTGAAGTTTTCCATAATGTTCAGAATGGGAGAATCACAAATAAGCTAGATAATCTGAATTAAAATCTGGTTTCCACTTTTCTTGGAGCAGAGATTCAGGAAGTGTTAGAGTCTATTGTATACATAATCCACTTTTTTTCATAGAAGGATTTAATGGTAGGCTGGAAAAGCTTCACATACCGGTGTTCTAGGGCTGCATAATTGCAGACTTACCCAAGGGGCCAGAATAGCTCCACTTTAGCCCAAGAAAGGAGTAATAAATACATATATATATATATATTAAAAATTATCTAAATGTTAAAACCTTGGAGACCTATGTGGATTCATAGGTAAATGTATTTTATCCCACACCATGAAAATAAATATTACTTATATTATTATGTTTTCATTAAGGCACACAATTAAGTTAGACACAGAAATGGGCCAGATTCTTCATCTCACTCTTTGTGGTGCTTTAGTAGCATAAATGGGCTATAAAGTCAATTTAACAAAGCAGACGAAGATTCTCTTGAGGAGAGGGAATGTGAAATGGAAATATGCCATTTCTTTTGCAATACTGATTGGATTATAGCGGTATGGTTCAGAATGCTGCTGTGTTACACTGAGCCCTTTGAACATAATGGCCCTTTGGAATTAGACTCACAAAATTAGGTTTGGAACCAGCCCCAGGACTGCTATACAATAATTGGTCCTTTATGTCTTACCACCTGTGTCCAGCGTATATGGGCACAGCTGAGAAGCTGAACCAATGTATTTAACAACTTATTTACACCACAGTCTAATAAAAAAGCCAACAGTCACCATGATACAGTAATCAGACACTCCTTGATTATGTCTGAACTGTGTGTGGACATCCAGTTTGGCTACAAATCTTCCAGTAACACACAGATAAGATACTCATTTGGGAGATACACGTTTTTCCATTGCCAGATTGATTTGCTCATTGCCTTTATGCCTTCACCAAGGCAGCCTTTACTGGTCTGAGTTACTATGAAGAGTAATATATTCTGCATCTGACTCAATCAGGCTTTTGATCTTTGCCTGACTGCAAGTATACAAGATGTGGGCAATTACAAGGGTTCGTAGAAATTTGCATTTGGGGAAAGAAATGCAGATTGTAACTGTTTCTAATGTTTTCTGCAGCTTATGTGACAAGCCCCTCAGGAAACAGTGTTTTGGATGCTAACTCTCTTGTTACCATATTAATTGCCTTTGTCATGACAGTTTTGGCATCTGAAAATGGCTGGGAACATGCTGTGCTCCTCAAGAGACCAATCAAGGGCAGGGGAAATTGGTTTATTGGTTCCCAAAGCAGCCTGTGCTAAAGGTGCCGCTATTCAAGCATAGTTTTGAGTCTCCTAGCTCCAATGAGGAGCCAGAGACACTTCAGGCTAAGAAAAACAGAGCTTTCATTTAGAACGGAGAAGGGGAAACTGCAAAGTTTATTTCTGTGCCAGCGTGACTTCTGCAGTTAGCTTTTGTGTGCAAATCTGCATGCCACAGTACAGAGGGTGGGACCAGGAATCAAAGTTGCCAGAATGCAGTGAGGTCCCGGGCTTCCCAGGAGGGATCCTAAACATCGTTGGTTTTAAACGAACTTCAGCTAAGCTTGCTGAAGTGCATGCTTTCAATCAAAATTTTCCCTGTGATCAAAGAATATACTGTCACAAGGACAGGCTGCAAACTGGAGGGAAGGGATCGAGGGATGAGTATCAGGGGATAAATAATTATGAATGTTATTTTAAGTGATGCTGGATTTATAATGTAAGAACAAGAAGCTTTTAATTTCTGGTTAATTTTTCTTTCTTTGAGAAGAGTGGCAAGCAGCTGTTATGCTGTAGGTGATAGACTATAGGGGGTAAAGAGATGGGTCAGGATGGCAGGTGGTGGGGTAGCAAGGAGAGACTGGAAGAAAAAAAACATAAGGAGAGCAAGATCACATGCACATTAAAAAGCCAAAGAGGTTGCCACAAGAAAAAGAAAGAAAGAAAAAAAAAAGCACCTGATTTCATTACTTACTTCATTTTATGCCTAGAAAACTCAGATTCAGTAAAAACTTAGTGATGCAGCAGAATTACGTCTATAATGTTAAATAAGGGAAGAGAATCCTTTTCAGCATGAATTGCAGAAGATACAGAGAAAGTGTGCAACCTGACCCTATTATCTTTCCAGTGTCTCAAACAGGCAGGGAAGACATATTTTGAGGTTTTGCTGGCATATGCAAAATCAGGTTTTTGACACTTAGTGAAACTAGTGAAATGTTAATGCTGTAGGGCCAGAACAGTAAGATTATTACAGACAGTTTCAGTGAAGAAAGAGGGGAAAGAAAAAAAGAAAAAAAAAAAAAGAAAGAGACTAAAAAAAAACAGAAAAAGAAAGGTAAACTTGATTATTAGCTTGGTGAAGGCAGAAATTAAGGGAAGAAACAGAAAGAAGTCTTTTTTGTTTGATTTTTTTGTTTGTTTCTTCCTGTTAAATTATCACAAACCATTCCTGGTCCTTAGGCCTAGCTGGTCAAAACAGGTGGGTGGAAAAAGAATACAGGAAGGCCATGTCCCTGTCCTCTCGCATTGCGCTAGCCACCACTGCAGGCTCTGTCAAGAGAGTCTGCTGGGCTGAGCGTCCCCTGTAACAGCAGCTTGCTTATCTCCCACACAGTACTCATTCACAGTAAAGCTCTTGCATCTTTACATATGCACACCGGAGGTCACAGAATGCATCTTTTATGTTTTGAAGCCCTTAGCAGAAGCTATAAGTGCTTCCATAATGTGGACATGTCTCGGAATAGAACAGAAATCTGCAGAAACACGATAGGGAGCACTGTGCCTCTGGAAAGATAATGTAATATTTTAGTAACCAACAAAATGGTAACTTTTACAGCAGAACTTAGCCCCAGCAAGCAATCAAAAGGGATGAAGGAAGGAATTATGCAAGGCACTTCCTGTTCCCATCTTCCCTTTATTTAAATGATGTAGTTTTGCAGCAAAACGGAAGCTGTGAGTCAGGGAGAGGCACCAGGATCAGTAGGATTTAAGTTAAAGCATCGGTACGTCATGACAGATTTTGAATGGTTTTACATCTATTATTCATTACCCACTCACATCCAAGTCTATAGTTAAGGGAAATGATTTGGCAGGCAAGACATGTACGTAAATTGCCCATCAGATGATATAATCTACTACTGAGGGAACATTTCAAAAGACCCAAAATATGACAAAAAACATAATACACCCTGCATGCTAGGTATATAATTGTCCGAAATGAATGCTCTGAACTATACATTTTCAGTTGCAAATTTCAAGAATTCTTAGAAACTCACAGAACACCATATGAATTCTCAAAAAACCAATACTTCTTCAGAGAGTGTCCCAGCAGTGGAGAAACTCTTCTGGTGGCAATGTTCAAGGATTTGTCAGGAGAACAGTTAGATAGGTATAAACCTAATTGTAACTACTGTTAGATTACAATGCTATCAAGACACCAATGTCTCTGCAGTAATTTTTGTTCAAGGGGATCTCAAATTGCATCTTTCCTAGGTAGTTACACTGATTAATTTAGTTGCATTTTGTAACACTACTAGCAGTACACATTTTCCTTATTTTTTCCCAGCTGAAAAGTAAATTAAACAAGACTTTTTGCCTTGAACAGACATTGTAGGATAAATATAAAATATCTGATGCCCTTGTTCTTTGCTACAGCACAGAAGAAAATAGTTTTTTGCAGCTATAAAGAAACTATTAGGAGAAACAGTTCTTTGTCATCTATGACTTGGCTCCTACTCCAGCTCAGTAAATGTATAGTTTGGTTCTTCCTCTATCAAAGAGATCAAAAATGGCTTACAGTTTTTCCACATGTATTTCCTTTTTGCCTGTCACAGAGAGCATTGCTCAGATGGGACTAAGTCTTTTCTGTCTCTAGTTTCAGTGCTACGCAACCTGTGGGAATTTGTACATAATATAAGAAAACAGTAATAAGTGCAGAGAATAAGGTGCTTATTTTTCTTCCCTGTTGGGGCAGAATCACCTGTCTCCCTGCATTATTTAGGCCCACAGAACAATAGTATCAAGGACAGTGATATGTCTAGCCTCCAGCTACAGTTTTCATGGACCCCCAATTAGTGAGTTCCTATCGTATGTTCTCTCACTATCACTCTGATATATAATAATAATGAAAAAATGGCCATCAGCATAATTATAGAAAGGAGGAAATTTTATTCATCTTTTGATTAACTAAATGATTTCCTTGTTAGCATGACAAAAAAGGAGAAGAAATATTCTTTTCTGTATTTAACCAGGAAATCTTACTCAATACTTAGTAGTACAGTACATGATGCACCTTTTAATGACAAAACTGAATGCATTATTCCATACCCAGACTTCTGAAAGAAGGATAACCAATCCATGAAAGGATTTACCTTGCGTCTAGGGAGAAAGATGGACTTCATAAGAAGTAAAGAAACTAGCTTATGTATGTGAGTTTGTAGCTTATGTGATACTAGCTTATGTATTACTTGGTATAGCTCACCACTGAACTATGCATTCAAGGTATACTAATGAAACTTATACAAGGATTTGTTAAGTAAAATTAACTTGGTCTAGGAATTGGTGAGGGAAGAAGAAACATTTCTTTTGCATCTCTTTGCAAACACTTTATGAGTCACATCTTACAACAAGGATACTAACTGGACACTGCCTGATTTCCATCCCCTTCAGGTACCATAATAAGTGATTCTAAGTGAATGATGGGCATATTTTGACGTTAAACAGTTTTATAAAGTTGGGGAATATAAAATAATATTATTTAATTAGGCCAGACTAAAAAAATTTAAAAACAGATTTCAAAGAAAAGCATTTCAGGCTGAAATAAGTGTTTTATTTCCATAAGAATCACTTTTTTTTTTTTATCCTATTTGTAACCTTGTAGACAGTTATTTTAATAACAATGAAAATTCAAAAGGGAACAATATTTAGGAAAAAAACAATCAACATTTTGTATTTTTATGTTTTTAAACATGATTAAGCAATAAACGGCCCAGCCACATGAAAATAAAGAAATGTTATTTCGAAAATTACTGTTCTGTATTTTTTCAGAGAAAAACACTCTGTCCAAAAAGAAATTAATTCAACTTTCCAACTTAGAACCATGGACTACACGACAAAGACAAGGTGCTGTCACTGGCTATGTTAGCTCAGATCCTCCTCAGTATAATTATCTGTGATATCTGAACAACCATGTTTCTAAATTTCTTTTACTACTATTAAATCTTTGCATGGAGTTGCCTTAATGCTCGCTAATCTTTTACACAGGCTTGAAAATTAACCTTGAGCAAAAATTATAAAAAAAAACCAAACAACCACAAAATCATTTTACACAGCTTGTAAATTTCATATTGTTGCCATGATTTACACTGTCTTTAAGGTGTAGGGTTTCTTCAGAACTGAAACTTTTGTTTAAAAATGGGATACAAGAGGTTGTGTCTTTTTTGTTAAGGGAGTGTGTTTCCAAATATATGTTAATGTAATGTGGATTTTATAAGTCACTGAGCAGAAGAGCTGACAACAGTTAGTCTTAAGCAGATTCACACTGAGACAGCACCTATGAGTCCCAGGCAAAGGTCAAAGACAACAAATGGTACATAAGGCACAATTCAAACACAAAACAAAAGGTGGACCCTGCCCTATTAACCCAATTTGACAAAATATCTCTATAAAATATAAATTTTATGCTGTTCCACTGTATATTGTTTTTATACAAATATCTAGCAGCAAACATCTTGGAAAGTGGCTCTTCCACAACATTTACCTGGAAAAGAAGAATTTACATAATAATTTAAAAAATGCAAACAATTTTTTTTTTTTAATGTGTCTAAGGTTTTAAGACGATTGAGGCACTAACCACAGCTACCTTGATTTTTCACAGCAAACACAAGACTTTCTTGAAATACCGCTGTGATACGAATACTCTCTCACCAGAGACTCAAAATCCTTCATTTAAATATCGTCAGTCATATATGAATCAGGATTCATTCCATAGAAGTTGGTGTTGTGAAGTCATCTTAAGCAGCCTAGAAAAGGCATCCAAGGAAAGGACCCGCTGCACCTAATGTTACCTTCTCTGAAGCTGAGTGAGCAGCACCATATGTAGTCAGTGGAGGAAATAAGCAGGCACTCCCAGAGGGAATTTCATGCCATCCTGAAATAGCTGTCCAAGACTTGTAGGATGAATCACTCTCTTGCTCACTCTTTCTCAGCTGTAGACTACAACCTTAATGACTAGTTTAGACTTGATGCCTCACTTTTAGGCAGCCAAAATTAGGTGAGATGAATCCTGCCTTTACTGTGAAGAGAAAGAAGATTTTTCTAGGGGTTTCATAAAGAAATTGAGGGACAAAGAGACAGAGCAGTCTGTGGGAATGAAAAATATTTTAGAAATGCAATGTTTTTAAATGCAAAGACTAGTCAAAAGTAAAAAGCTAGAATTATCTAGAGCACCTCACTAAAGGCAGGAAAGCTTTGTGGCATTTGCTAGGTTTCGCAAGTGTTAGTGAAATTGTCTGAAGAAATTTCTCATGTGCTGTATAATCTGCCACAGAATCCAGTATGAGCAATATTTGGCAAAATCTGCCACAGTTTTTCAGTAGCCCCAGCTCAGACTGTATCTGAAACACTACAAAGAAAATAAGGAAAAATATTCCTTCTGATATGAACTTTTTGGAGGAACAGTGCCTTATATCTTATATTTATCATAGAATTGTAGAATCATAGAGTAGTTTGGGTAGGAAGCAACCTTAAACATCATCTGATTCCAACGCCCCTGCCATGGGCGGGGACACCTGCCACTAGACCAGGTTACTCAAAGCCCCATCCTACCCGGCCTTGAAAGAAAGTATACTTATACTTGAAAGTATATGTAAAAAATACACCCACCTCACCCCTCTAAAATCAGACCAGTGCTGTTTTGTGCCTGTAATACACAATTTTAAATGTCTATACAAAGGGCAAATCATTCACCACATGTATGCTGCTTTCCAGATAGTCTGGAAGAGGTCAGAAACATTAAAAGGCGCAGTAGAAGCAGTTTCAGCTATACCATCCATTTTATTTGTCTGTTGAAGAAAACAATGTGCTGTATCCAAGAGCACTTTGTCCTGAAGTGACTAATGCTGTAGCTGTAGTGTATTTGGAGGACAGCATGTTAGGCATAAAGAATCAGGATCCTCAGCAAGAAGCACAGCAAGAAATCAAAGAAGTATATTCTAACCATAGAGAAGAGACAGGAGAGATGAATAGGATACGAGAACTGAATTCTTCACTTTTGCCTCAGGAAATGAGATAGGCACATAACAGGTATGAGATCTGCTAGTGTCTTACTGTATTTATGGAAGAAATATTACAGATTGGGGCACTATTTGGAGTCCTGAAATGCTCACTTTTCAGATGCATATGATATTGTAAAAAAACCCAGGGATTTAGATAAATATCACTAAATCCTGATGTTCATCTTTTCTGTGTTCCACTGTTTCTTTGATTTGCTGCAGTAGTTTACCTGGAGATCCTGATTGTTGCATCACAGCAGCAGCAGCAGCAGTTACCTCAAAGTAAAAGGTTTACTAGAAGTAGAAAACCACTGAACAAGAGAAATTAGGTTTGGCACAGACCTCTGGCGGTCGTCTAGTTCAAGTTCCCCTTTACAACAGGACTGTTGCTATGATAGAGCAGATCAGAGTTTGGCTAGACTGGCCAAGTCTTGCACAAACACATGGGTGGCGATAGCACAGCTTCACTGGGTAATCTTTCCCTGTGCTCCCCAATCCTCCCAGAATGACACTTTTCCAAACGTTCATTCTGAACCTCCCAAGCCGCAACTCGCATCTGTTGTCCCTTGTTTTACCATCCTCATAATTCACCCCACACCTTGTTCTT
The DNA here is from genome assembly GCF_000708025.1 of Charadrius vociferus. NCBI lineage: Eukaryota > Metazoa > Chordata > Aves > Charadriiformes > Charadriidae > Charadrius > Charadrius vociferus. Next base: position 688,452 of record NW_009648241.1, on the reverse strand, counting down.
CCTTCCATCACTCCAGCATGGGCTCCATGTAACCTTTTTGTTTTCTATTTGCAGTAGGACTCAGTAATCCCGTCGCTTGCACAACTGCTGTTGGCTTAAAAAGAGACATCAGACTACTCCTGAATTATTTAGGAGATACATCACTGGAAAACTAATTTTCACAGTTCAAAGCTGTTAATTCATGAGAAGCTCAGTGATGATTTTATGACCTAGTATGGTTTGGAGGATAGATGCCGTGTCTGCATAACAGCAGACAAACTTCTAGACTTCCTCATGTCACCTTATAGGTGAAAGTGTACACAAAATTCTTCTGTTGTGTCCTTCAAATATACTGCTGGCTTCCTTCATCACAAGCATGGCTTTGCTCTGTGGGGTTTTGTTTTATTGCTCATTTGTTTCTTTCTCAGCCTCCTCATTTGTTTTCCTGGCTGTAGATCTTATCCTACTCATTTCTCTAAGTAAAATTGTCCTTGACTGTTTCTCTTTCCTCACCCCC
>NW_009648241.1:641958-687884 GCF_000708025.1 Charadrius vociferus | reverse complement strand
ATTGCAGTACTCATTAATAACTTCCTTGAGTACTTTAACAATGAAAGAAGATGTTTAAAGAGCCTTTGAGGAGCCGTTTAGAAAAATACCTGTCCACCTTTTGATGAAATAACGCCCAGATTTTTCTTGACTTAGGTAATAAGCAATAGTTAATAAAAATTAAATGGAAGCAAGTGTCAGTAGTTACAAGTTACCTTGAAATGTGTTCATCTTTATATTGTACTGAATTCTAGCATGCCTCTTATAAATACTGTTCAGTGTGTTTGCTCACCTGAAGGAGTAACAATCCATGCAGTTATCACCACAGCATCTGCACAAAATTAGGTGCTAATTGTAATCCCTCAATCAGAATCAAGGCCGTGTTCAGCAATACAAATAAAACTTTTGGAGGCAAAAATGACAGGTATTGTATTATATTGTTGTCCCTTTGTTTAAATACTTTTTCCTCTCCAAGGTTTGTTATACACTCTCCAGACGTGAAAGAGACTACTGATGATCTCCTAAGAGATCTGCTAAAGAGGATTTCCACAGCAGGTCCATTAAATTAGACGTAAGGCTAATGCCCAGTCCTGACAATAGATCCAATAAAATTCTGTGTCAGGAATCAGTGATTTCACATGTTCTCAGCTAATGGTATTAGAGGTCTTCAGTTAGACTACCATAGACAAAGAGGGGGCCTTTGCCACTGATGAAAGTTAAGCTTGGAAACCTTGTAATCCTTTTGTTACATTTGAACTCATGCATAAGGGAGTATGACAACCTGAAATCTGACTGTGTAACCTGGCTGGTTTTCAGCCTTATCACAGGTTTTGAATCACATTTCTTCCCCCCCCCCTTCCTTTCTCCCTTCCAGCACTACACTCAAGAGTTTCACATATGGGAAATGAAGGCAAATGGGTGCTTTGCCACCAGCTCCCTCACTTGGGCAGAGGGCCAGAAACAACAGATGTACAGCAGTGGAAACTTCTATAGATGGTGCCTTTGAGTCACCCCTGCAGGAGTAAAGCTACAAGCAGCCTCTTCTGTCAAGGTGGAGTTTTCATATACTCATAACAGACTGACGTCACTAGGACTGATGTCTTACTGTCTCAGTATAAGGCATTCAAGAACTCCGTAAACAAATAATTGTTGCCTTAAAAACAATGTATTTCACGGGAAAAAACTCTTCTAAGAGTCTATAATCTGTTTATCTTCTCCTAAGGCTTATTATTTTCTGACATCTGGGGAAGGCTCTTATTACTTTGAGACTTATGTCCTTGTCTCTATTTTCTTTCCATGAAAGTCTCAATAACAATATACCCTGTTCTCTGTCTCTCCTTCTCAGGAGTCTTTTCATCCTTTGCAACACTGAACTAAGCCAATACTCTGGGTTACTTTATGCACTTGTGTGTTGTTGATCCTGGACAGGTAGCATTCAGATCCTACTGTTAAGTTTCCATCACGAAGTGAAACTTATACCGGTTGGGTGCTTTTTTGGTGCCATCCAATCTACCTCCATGCAACAGGCACAAAGTCTCATTTTCCTAAATAAAGTAGAAGCAAACAGGAACTGACAGTTTCCTTGCTCACAATTTCTGCGCTGAGCTTTCTGATATGGCCAGGATTCCTCTCTCTAAGGAACATGCTGCTTGCTGGCTTTCCACATCTATTTCTACCTCAGACACAAACAGATCCAACCAGTGCCTGTATCTACGAATCCGCAACGAAAGCTTTTGGACTCTCAGGCCATTCTTTATACCTCATTACATTTGGTCATGGCTATATTGTTTCAACTATATTACTCCAAAAAGAAGTGTAAGTACTTGTATTTAGAGCTTGTCTACACATGGAACTATTGAGAAATAATTACTCAGTAACAGTTCAGAAATGCATGACTAGATTATAAATGCATTCTTATTTCAGACCTAAGGAAACATTACATGATAAATAAGGAAAAGGTACTCTTTACAGTGAGTTTCCAGTGAGATGTTGTACAATACTTATTCCAGTATAGATAACATTTTCTGATCGTTTCTAGATTATGCACATAGAGTTGAACACTTCCCACATTACTTCATGTTAGTTGTGGTATTTTTGGCTACAACTAATGGAACAAGGCTGATAACTCCAAGAAATGATTCAAATTTTAGAGAATGAGGTTATTTTCAGATTTGCAGGAGAGGACGTGGGGGTCTTGCTGGACACCAGCTTGAACATGAGCCAAAAATGCACCCATTCAGCAAAGAAGACTGATAGCATCCTGGGCTGCATTCGGAGAGGTGCTGCCAGCAGATTGAGGGAGATGATCCTTGCTCTCTACTCAGCACCCAGCGCTCTGCGTTCCCCAATATAAGACAGACATGGACATATTGGAAAGAGTCCAGAAAAGGGCCACAGATATTATTAAGGGATTGGAGTATCTGTCCTATAAGAAAAATCTGAGAGAGCTGGGACTGCTCAGCCTGGAGAAGAGAAAGCTCAATGGGATCTAATGTATATACATACTTAAAGGGAGGGTGCAAAGACAGAGCCAATCTCTTTTTCAGTGGTGCTCAGTGACAGGACCACAGGCAATGGGCACAGACTGAAACACAGGAGGAGCCATCTGAATACCAGGAAACACTTTTTTCTTTCTCTCTCCTTGGAAATATTCAAAAGCTGCCTGGACGTCATCATGGGCAACCAGCTCTAGGTGGCCCTGCTCGAGCAGAGGGGTTGGACCAAATGACCTCCAGAGGTTGCTTCCAACCTCAACTATTCTGTCATTCTGTGATTCTGTTCTTAAAAGCTGCACACCTCAACTAACAGTGAAGAATGTGAGCTCCAATATGAAAATAATAAGACCTTTGTAGATTTCACTCTTTGGCTTGCAATTTTTTCTTTATAATATATATTAAAATATTATATATACCTGTGCATGCATTATATCTCTCTATATCTCTATATATCTTTATCTACATCCATATCTGCATATATTCAGAAAAAAACAGAAAAGCAGCAATTATTTAAAAGATATGTTAAAGTGTATTATATATGACAAATATTGTGCAAAATATGAAAATGTCCATATATCCACTCTGAAAAACAAAACCCAAAATACACTTACAAATCAAAATAGAACAAACATCTTTTAGACAACAGGAATCACTAGCCATATTTTACAAATACTCATTAAACTGTTTGTCACTTCAGATAAACTAACACAGAGGAAGTAGCAGACAGCACCTAAGTGAGAAAAATATGAATGGTAGGAAAGTGTAATATCTAATGAAATAATTATTGTTTGGTTGTGTTTTTTTTAATATTCTGATGTAGAGATAGGAGAGAATACATTTTATATTTTGTTTAAAAACACAAAAAATGATTATAGATCAAATTGATTTTAGATTGCATTTAGATTGTGAAGGAACTGTACCTTTTTTTTTTCGTATATGTATATATACGAGCACCCAACACCACTAATTAAAATTGTAATAATTTGTGCTTTGAACAAAGGCAGAGTACTGTGTCATTAAAAAGATACAATTTTTAAATGGTGGAAATTCAATGGGAGTAGGAGCCCTTGCAGGTGAGTTTCAGGTCTTAGCTGCACCACACTAACTATCCTAAAGCCCAACAATAGTATTTTATAGTCTATCTGCTATTTTACAGACATCTAGATAAAAAATGAAAGCAGCCATTGGAAAATAAACACAGTAGTGTGTGATGTGACTTTATCAAATCTTTCAATCTAAGAACAAGTGCTTTATTTAATAAGAGAAATTTGTTCATAAAATAGTTTTTCCCTTTGTCCTAAAATGCTACTGTTAGAAATAAAAGCATGTGTAAATATAATTCTGCCAGCAAGACAGAAGAAAAACATATTTCAAAACTGCAATTACAGAAAATGAGTTACAGCCATTTTACAGGTTTAAAGATAACTGCCTGTCTTTCTCTCTTTTTTCATTTTAAAGTCCCTGACCCAGAGGAACTGAACCAAGATCAGCTCAGAAGGACTAAATGTTCCCCAAAAACCTTTAGATTTATCTGATGCAGCCCCTTTCCAAATTCCAGCACAAATCTAAGACAATTTAGTCAGCACAGGATAAATGCTTTTGGTGATAAGCTTTCATTAGCAAATATCTAGAGAGAATGAAATTAACTTTTTTTATTGGGTCTTTGGATTAATTATCCAGTGAACACCTATTGATTGAAGGTTGAGCTTTTTTTTTTTTTTTTTTTTTTCATTTCGATGAATGCTTTTCTTCATTTAGTCCTTCAGTTATTCATTGTAAATGTTGATGAAGCATCCCCTAGAGCCTTAGTTCCTGCTACCTAAATTCAAGAACTTTGCTGAGATGTTGTTCAGGAAACTGTCAGTCTAAACTTTCTTTATAATCAATGGTGAGAGATAAATGGGATTTTCAGTCTACATCACCACTTGGAGGTGCCTCCTTATCTCCTATGAGAATAAGGAACTTCAATCAGCTGCAATTCTATTTAGATACCTTATGCAAGAGCTTAAAGCTAGGTTGGACGTATTCAGGACTAAGTACCCAAAGTCTTTTTCTCCCGTTGTTTTTCCTTAAACAATTACCTAATTTTTCTTTGTTATTTTCTTACCTGAAGAAAACCAAAGTTCTGGTCATATGTTCATTCACTTTCTTTCTTACAGTTATACTGATTACAGTATTCCAGCTCTCCACGTGGATAGAACCTACACAATATTTATGTAATACAGACCTTGCCTACTTCAGTGAATTATTGCCAGTGAGTAAATACTAACGTGGTCGGCACTCTCAGCTAGTTAAGCTGCAATACATAATCAAGTTCTTCAGAAAGTATTATAGGATTAATGATCTTGGACTGAAATCGAGAGCCTTATAATAATACCATCTTGTATTAATTAATGATCTTGGACTGAAATCGAGAGATCAGTTGCCTTATAATAATACCATCTTGTATTCCAAACTGAATGCAAAGAATAGTAAAAGTAAGGAGAGATGATTAAGTACTGTAAGTTTAAAATTAATTAAGTAGGCAATGAGAAAAAAACAGCTAGGGTACATATAATATTACAGTGTAGGGCATTGCATTGAAAATATAGGTAATTTTAGAAAGAAAACATAAGAAAATGAATTATAGCCATCATATACTTTGGATTAAAAAAATATAAAAATTATGAACAAAAATTTTCCTTTATTTTGAAGATTCTGCATTAGACCATTAATTTCTAAAATTTAGTAAAAATCAGAAGAGAAATTGAAGAACAAAACCATAGAGTGTTTGAGAACTGGGAAGTTCAGTTTCAGTTGTTGCTTTTAGGAGTCCTATATGGAATTAAATTGCATGTATATCTTTTGCTTATTTGTTGTTTTTTATGCTGCCTATCACCATTGCACCTGATTTATGTCCATGTAAAGTCAATAACAATAAAAAAAAAAAGAACTTCAAAGATTACCACAGAGGAAAAAACTGAACAAAATTTTGCTTAGCTTTTTTGGTAGTTTTTTGTTTGGGCTATAGTTTGTCATGAGCTTGTTTTATTTACTTGTAGTGGTATTTCAGTTTGTCAGTAATACAGACATTCTTTGTCCATGTTGTCCTGCAATGTGCTGTAAAGACATTTTAAAGATGAAAATAATCTGAACTCATAAAAAACAAAATCTACGTGTGTAAAATGATGCTGGTGGGAAACGGAAGACCAACAAGTTGTACTTCAAATAGAATGCACTGTGTCAGTTACGTGAGTTATATCTACTATATAAAGTTATCAATAAGTAAATCCCCCCCAAGTAATCATACTTGTTTATTTATATTTTATTTCAGTTCTCAAATCCCCAGATAGATCTGCTTAAAGAGACTGTATATCTACATGTTACTGTTTTGAAGATAGTGGGCCATCATACAAGCACACAACTGAAACATTTGAGGCTTCAGAGAGGATCCTGGGACCTGATGAGATTCATCCATAGGTCCTGAGGGAACTGGGAGAAGAAGTTGCCAAGCCACTGTCCATTATGTTTGAGAAGTCGTGGCAGTTTGGTGAAGTTCCCGCTGACTCGGAAAAGGGCAACATAGCCCCCATTTTTAAAAAGAGAAAAAAGGAAGACGTGGGGAACTACAGGCCGGTCAGCCTCACTGAAGGCTCTGGGGATACCTTAGGGTTACCTTCCAGTACCTAAAGGGAGCCTAGAGAAAAGTTGGAAAGCAATGTGGTATATTGGAAGATGTCCCTGCCCACGGCAGGGGGATTGGAACCAGATGATTTTTTAAAGTTCCTTCCAACTCTAATCATTCTATGATTTTATGATCCTCTTGAGCCTTCCTCTTCTGCCACACTCGTTTCACACAATCTCAGATAAGTCAGCTAGAGTTGAATTCATTTCATTTAACTTCCACCACCTAATTTCAAGTTGATCAGCCAGCCTCCCCCTGCAAGACAGAGAACCAGGCATCCTGAGGTGCTAGTTAATCCTCTTCTGGTTGTTTTTCCTTGCAACTCGTGTACCCATGCCCATAGGATCAAAGTAGGTTTTCCATCACACTTCCTTATGTCCTCTCTGTGGTCGTGGAGGTAAAACCACAGGGTGCCTTGTGGTGTGTACCCTCTATATCCTCTTTCTTGAGCCAGAAAATGCTTACTGCTAATAGCTGAGATACTGATATGTACAAGTGGAGGGTAGGACCTATCCTCTTTGAGTTGCTGGACCTCCCAGACCAGTCTTTCTACAGCTGAGACTCAGGCCCATAGAGAAGTAGAAAGATTTTCTTCATATTGCTGGAGTTGGCCAGCCACAGCATCCACCATGGGTGCCTCTCCATTTCCCCAACTCCTTGTTGCCAATGAGCTGGCACACAATGATGAAATGCTCTGTAGAAACTTCTGCCATATGGGTTGGATGCACTGGACTTCCTCTGGATCTGTGTTTGACTGCAGGTTGTCCAGGTCATGATAATTCAACTCCTACAAATCTGGTTCACTCAGGTACTGGATACCTCCCTCCATGATGGTCCACTTGCCTAGGTGACATATAATGTCTTCTTTGAAGGGATACCTTTCCTTTACGGCTAACAGAAGTCACCTCCAGAGGTTTAGGGTTTGTGTTCTTTTCCCAATAACCTTGCCAATGTGCCCTTCCCTAGGCAGAGATCCCAGCTGCTTGGCTTCCCTACCTTCTAATTCCAAGCTGCTGGCCCCATTATCCCAGCATCGGAGCAGCCAGGTGACAATTTGCTCACCTGGATGACAACTGAAATCTTTTTGTATATCTTGCAGCTCACCCAGGGATAAGGATCGGGTGTTTGCCTCTGGTTCTTCCTCCTGATGATTCTAGTTTGTCTTCATCCTTTGCTAAGCAAACAGATTTTTTTTGTGTATTTCTTCTTTTGTATAGGGGCCACTGATACTGGCATGGGTGGGTTCTCTGGTCCATTAGCTGCAGTGCTCGTCGTGGGGGTCGGAGTAGCCACCGCACTCATCACAGGTGTTGGAGTAGCCACAGTGCTCATCACAGGTTTTGGAGTGGCTGCAGCACTCGTCACGGGGGTTGGAGTAGCTACAGTGCCTGTTGCTGGGATTGGAGTAATCAGAGCACTCGTCATGGGGGTTCGAATAGCCACAGTACTCCTTGTGGGGGTTGGAGTAGTGTGCTGGCATACACACCAATGTTTAACCCTAAGCAAGACCTGAAACACATTCAGAAGACCGAGCAATAGAAGCATGCTGGTTTGAGCATCCCAAGGCAATTAAAAATTTTCAAGTGCTGTTGAAATTAGCCTGGAGAAGAAAACAGAGGTGAAGGAAGGTATCTTCCCCACAGAACAGTTCTCCGAGGAGAAAAGGTAAAAAGTGTAATTACTAGAAGTTTCTGCTAGGTTCCCAAAGTACAAAGATGAAAATGCTGTTGCCATTTCCCCTTGTTCATCACTCTTAATCATTAACAAGTACAGCCACAGCACACCCAATTTCATCATATCATAAACCCATACCACAAGGCAGAGCAAAATTGTAATCTTAAACCCTTTCCCAGGGATGATAAACAGCATAACAGAGAACACATACAGCAGGTTACATGTTGCAAGATGTAACACTGTGACTATTAAACCAATACAACGAATACCTATGACAAATTTGTTCTAACCTGTTCTGATCAGGTTTGTCATCATCTCAACCCTTCATGCCCCACATCATAGTTTAACTCCAGCTGGCACCTAGGACCATGCAGCTGCTCACTCACTCCCCTTTCCCCCCATCCCCCCGCTGCTGCAAGAAGGGTTGAGATAAAGACAGTTTAAAAGAACAACATCAGAAAAGGAAAATAGTAATAGTAATAACAATAATAACAATGATAATAATGACACAAGTCATTCTTACCGCCTGGTGAACTGGCACCATCCTGAGCAGTGATTGTGAGTACCCACCCTGCAGCTAACCCCATTCATACATTGAGCATGACGTTTATGGTATGGAATATTCCATTTGCCATTGCATCATTCTGTCTGGGCTTCTTCTCCACTTCTGAAGCTGAAAAAAAGTCCTTGAAAACTATAAACACCGTGATTAAAACAGTAGGTATTATTAACATTCCTTTCATACTAAATATGAAACATCACTAGAAATAAAATTAACTCTGTCCCAGCTGAAACCAGGACACAAGTGTTCACATCAAGAGATTTATCTAACCCCCCAAATTTATGGAAGATGTCTCTCTCAGTTGGTGATAGAATGTACCTACAAAACTAACTTAATCTATACAGGTAGTTCATAAGTGAGACAAACCTCATCCATGTAGTAAGGTGATTAGGTAGTTAAAGATGAGATTTCTCGCTGTCTTTGAGATTTAGGCATCTAAGTTCCCTAGAAATTCCCATCTGAATTGTTAGGTGCCTAGTTTCTTTGTCTTGTGTTGACTTTCACATTACTATCTTTAATCTTGAAAACCAGAATGGAAATAACAGCACTTGCCTACCTTAAAGGGATCTCTATTGTGAAGATAAATGCACTGTTTGTGAGGTGATCAAACTCCATGATAATGGGGACAACATAAGTATTAAGACTTTTTATTTTATGTTGGAAAACTACATCATGCACAGTGGGAGCTTCTGAAGACTAGAAATAACAATATGTAACAATAACTTTCCTAGTCTTTTTTGAAAAGCCATTTCTGTAGTATAAATATGGAATACTATCACAATTTAGTGGTATTATTACAATAAACAAATGCTAAATATGATTTTAGTGTATAAATGCAGAACCAAGAGCTTTTTTTCTATACCATGTAAATATGCATCATACAAAAAGGAAAAAAAAAAGGTGGAAAGAACAAAACTGGAGTGATTTTAAAATCCTGAGTTCTTTGAGACAGGTACATCAGTAACAATACCATTAGAGTTTTCAGAACGCACCACAAGCCTGCAAAGTTTATTGTTTCACCACATGCTGCAGAGTTTATTTCAGGACTGAAATCTACAAACATAATGAAATTGAATTGAATATACAAGGCTGGATATGTACCTTGAGGGCATTTCAAATATTCACACACTGAGAAACCGTAGAGAAGGAATATAAGGATAAACGAAATGTGGCAAATAGAAGTAAGCATCAAAAAACTGAAGATAGCAAGACTGGAGGAGATAAAACTGGTAAAATAACAGGATGTTTTGGGGTTTTCTTTGCATCTTCTTTGCATGCTCTTTCACTATCTAGGTGGATTTTAGAAGCATAATTTTATTTTACCAGAGAGAGACTACATAAGCAAGGTTAAAATATCTAAGCAGCTCGCAACTATGAATTGCTCTAGTGACCACTTTCTACCTGAGCCCATTGCAGTACATAAAATCTCCTTAAAAACAGATTTGGCAAAGGATATAGCTTTTGGGGTTAAAGTCTTTGAATGGAAATATGTAGAAATTTTACAGCTACTTAGTCCGTGTAGAGTGTACTCAGATGACTGTCTCAGTCATCACAGTCTCACAGTCCTGCTCAGATAAGTAATCCTGGGGTCCCTTCTCTGATAGAGTTTGGTGCCAAGTGCACTGGAAAGTTATGAGGTAGCTTGTGTCCAGGTAAAATTTTATACTAATTAAAGTTAAATAATTAAAAGTTGACTTATATCTTAAAATGTAAGTTGACGGCTTTTTTTGTACCAAAGGACTATTTCTGTCATGGAAACTAATCTTCAGTTTAGAAAATCCCAGAATTATTAATTGGGAATTAAAAAAAAAAGTTGCTAGGTTGAATTAGGGATCACCTTGATGCTTATATGTCTAGATTTAGTTTTCCACTTGCTCAGGTGAAGTGAACCTTCACGTAACCAAGCTTAGGGTTAAGAAAGGCTTTCTTTGCTTTTCTTTGCTTTTCTTTGTATTTTTCCTAAGAGAAAGGAATAGACCGATGTCTACTGTCATTGGTGAAACGTCCACTGTTGTGCTATTGCCTGTGTCTCAGTTAGGGGTCATTTTTACCATAGAGATGATTCCTAGTCACCAACAGCTTCAATCAATGTATTTTCCTGGTCTTACATTGCCATGCAAGTGGAAATCAGGTTGGAGGCCGTTTCTTAGTTTTGGTATTTTTTTCCCTCTTACAATGTAACCAGAAGTTCACTGAGGCAAAATCTTGAAAAAAATAGCCTGTTATGTTGTGAGTGAAGCAACATCAACCAGTAAGGCCTTGCACTGCAAACCTACAAGAGAGTTAGAACTTATTCAGAGTAGCTAATAGCTACTTTAAAAAGAGGGGAACAGTGATGATTTGGAGGGCCTGTGGCTTTCAGCATACAGTGCCTCAAGCTTGATCAATCTGGTTCTGGGCCAGGGAAGGGATAAGAAGAGTATCTGTTTTCTCAGGAGTGACGTGTCCTGGGGTTTGTGGTTGTCTATAAGCTGTATGTTTCTAATAAGTAATAAAACTGCTGCAGGCTGCATTGCAAAGCTGCTGAATGTGGGTCACATTCTACCTACAAGTAATAATTTGGCCACCCTACAAGTTAAATATTTATTTTGTTAAAGTCAGTTTCTTACCATTTCTACTTTAGTTTCCGAGGGTTCTTTTGATGGTATTAACACCATAAGCAGAACTAAATATCTGCAGAATTAAGGCAAGTTTCTCTACAGCATTTCACTTGAATCTTATCCTTCCCTCAATAGATTAAAAGGTCTTTCATCTCTGCAGTTTTAAGTAGTATTTTCCACAGTAACAGGGGGAGGCCACATCTCTGCTAGTCATTTTGCTGACTGTTTTAATGTTTTATAATTTTGTTATGTTCCCCCCTAAGGCTGTCCAAGGGTGATGCACAAGCCCTGTTGCAATGTCAGATATTAGTTGTCCAAGACAATGTGTTGATTCTTGACTTTTTTCATTCTGCCAATCAGATCATTGAAAATAAATGGAGACTGTGCTGGTAGTCTCAGGGGACCTTGACCTTTTAAGAAAAGGGCTTTTTTTTACAATTTTATTTCGGAAGCTTCTCCTAATATTAAGAAGTAAGTCCCCTCAAAAAGGAAAGAGAGTAATGAAGGATATCAGACAAACTGTTGTCAAAATTTTTGTTGTTCTACCCACAAAAGCTGTTTCTCATGGTCAAAAATGCCTAGGATGAGCTTGATTTCTCAGTATGTATTACATAAATGTGTTAGAGTTGTTTTACAATTGTATTGCTCAACTTTGGCAATGCATAACTGAAGTTCTGTAGAGACAGATATGAATACCACCAAGGTATCAAAAGACTTTGAATGAGTTTGTTGCTCCACAGTGCTATATCACAGCTATTGACATTTTGTTATCCACCAAAGAAAGAAGAAACTCAAAAAACTGTTAGTCTATTTACAGATATTTTTATTGAATAAACCAAGACTGTAATACCAAGGAAATGCCCATACCAATTAATCTGTGTTTAACATGATGTGGCAGAAAGGCATATTTTTCTCATTCTTTCCTCGGTCTCCAACAGTACAGGAATTCTTTGGATTGACTGGCTTTTTATCCCAGTTTAGTAAATTTTACTGAAGAGGAGGAGAGACGGATAGACACTTTTTGTGCAGGTATTTCTAGCAGGCTGGATAAAAGTTAGGTCAAGTCTGGAACTGCATAAGTGCAAAACAACAGTGGTGTGTCCTAATGGATGCGACTGAAAGGTACGTGAAGGCTTGATACCATGCTGTAGCTCAGCTCCCCTTGAGCAGGATGGTGGGGGGAAAATCAGATGAATAAAGTGAGAAAACTCAAGAACTGAGATAAAAACAATGTAATAATTGCAATATAATAACAACAATAATGACAATAATAATAATAGTAATAATTAATTTGATGATCCGAGGGCTGGAGCACCTCTCCTATAAGGAGAGGCTGAGAGAGTCGGGGCTGTTCAGCCTGGAGAAGAGAAGGCTCCGGGGAGATCTTATTGCCACCTTCCAGTACCTAAAGGGGGCCTATAGGAGAGCTGGGGAAGGACTTTTTGCTAGGGCATGTAGTGATAGGATGAGGGGGAATGGCTACAAACTGGAAGAGGGCAGGGTTAGATTAAACATTAGGAAGAAGTTTTTTACTTTGAGGGTTGTAAGGCACTGGAACAGGTTTCCCAGAGAGGTTGTTGAGGCCCCACGCCTGGAGGTGTTCAAGGCCAGGCTGGACGTGGCCTTGGGCAACCTGGTCTAGTGGGAGGTGCCCCTGCCTATGGCAGGGGGGGTGGAACTGAATGATCTTCAAGGTCCTTTCCAACCTAAACCATTCTATGATTAAAAAATAACTTTAATTAAAAGAAAAATAACAAAGAGAGAGAAATAGACCCCAAGAAAGACAAGTGATGCAAATGAAAACAATTGCTCACCGCCAACTGACCAATGGTCAGCCCGTTCCTGAGCAGCAGCCTCCCCTGCCAATCTCTCCCCTAATTTATAGCTGAGCATGACATCGTACAGTACGGAATATCCATTCGGTCTGTTGGGGTCAGCTGTCCCACCTCTGTGTCCTCCCAATTTCTGATATTAACCTCCCAGCCTACTGGTTGGTGAATTGTTGTGGGAAGCAGAAAAGTCCTTCATTCTGAGTAAGCACTGCTCAGCAGTAGCTAAAACATCCCTGTATTATCAACACAAACCCAAAAAATAAGGCCATACCAGCTAGTATGAAGAAAATGAGTAGAGAAACTTCCAAATGTGTACCGCAGAAACTCTGCTACAGAGATCAAAGTCACAGACAGACAGAATACTCAGAAAGAGACAAAAATAAAGGGAAAATAGGATGCCAGTCTGGAAACTGAGGCAAAAGCCAGATACCAACTAACAAGCTTGACTTACGCTCAGTAAAGACACTATCAGGGAAGCCCTTTCTGGAAAATGTAGATTTTAAGAACTCTAGACTGTATCCAACCTTAATACAAATGGGAATGTTGATACACCAGGAGAGGCACAACACTAAGAACATTAAAAGCTGACAAAATATTTTGGCTGGTATGATCATATTCCAGGTTGGGAGGAGAAACCTGTCCTCATGGCAGTCAGCCAGTGTCCACCTGGGAGGGAACCATCAGTGGAGGAAGAACTTATGGTTCCAAACACCCCTGCATTGTCACAGGCATTGCCTTACTTGACAGGCTAGTGTGTTTTACATGGGCAACTGCATTGGCAACTGGAATTGTGGCATGCGGAAAAGGTCGAAAGGTAGCTGCAGAAACAGCCAGTTAGGGTCTGGAAAACAGAAGGCTTTCCTCGGTGAATGGATAAAATATCTCAGCTACCATTAGAAGATAAGACACTTTTGCCCTCAGTGGTATCTACATCTTAAAGAAATAAATGTGAGAATGACTTTTAATGCCAGGGCCAGGGATCTAGTGCAATCAACCTTATCTTTCAGTTATATGTGGAGAGACAAGGCACAATCACAGTACAAAGGAATATAATTCTGTGTCCTATGCTCTATATCATCTCAGTTCTGTCTCCATTCCTTCTGGCTCTTTGTTAGGAGGACCCCATGGTCCAGAAAAATCGGTGTCCTCAAACTGCTTCCTCCTACTCTTACCCTGTCAATAAATATGACTGTGAATGATCACTTAATGGAGATCCTTGTTCAGTTCAGAAAATGTCACCTAAGTCTGTTTGCTCTAGGGGCCTGATTATTTTCTTAGATCTTGTTTCACCCTGCCTCAAGCACCACTGTTTTATCTGCTTTGCAATGAATTCGATTCCCAGCTCAGTGAGCCTCTGCAACACCTGAGGATAGACTTTGGTGTTTTTCATCATGGAGACAAGCTCCCTGGACTGTATTATTATTCAGATCCTCAAGAAGGGCCGTTCTGCCAGTCTCAAGCCTTTGCGTGCTTGAAATGATTTCCTAAAATCAACAGATTAAGGAGCATAGTGCTGAAAGTCGGTGTTAGAGAAATCTTGCATTAATTACCCAGGTAGATGCTGGCATTGCATCCTTAGAGCAATGCATCCTGATTAAGAAATCTATGAAGAGACTTTTTATATAGCCAAATAATTCCACTCAAGGCTTGTACATGGAGTATGGCATAGCAATGAAATAGATCTACAGTGCATGCACCTTGTCTTATACAATTTGGGAAATAAGTATAAACCACGACAATGCAGCCAGATATTATCTAAGGAACTACTCATTAACACTACTACCAGACACTTACCATCAAGAATGGAATTTGCAGTGAACTGAAACAGTTTTAGCTGACAGTAATGTTGTTAAGGCTGTATAAAAGGGATTTTATTTTTTCCTAGCGGTTGAAACATGTACCACACAATATATACATAATGATTTATTACTTACTAGTTAAAACATGTGATATTAAGCATCCAGAAGAGTTTACTGTGTCATGATCTGCTTGAAATCAAGTGCAGTACTAGAGACAGTATGATTAGCTCAATTTTGTGTGTGCATCTATCAGTGCATCTGTATGTTTTATTTTAATACTTCTGTAACATGCATACATGTATTTAGGTTCTGCTTCAGAAAATCCCCAACCACAATTTCTATTGATAGCTTGATTCAGTGCTGTCTATGGTCATAACCTGCCCTGGACTGATGAAAGGTTAGACAATTTGTTCTTAAATGATTACCTCAGTGAAGACAAGATTTTAAGGACAGCAATTGTGGTCTGTCTTCAGTGTTGGAGGTTTTTTTAAGTCACTTGTTTCACTGATTTAAGCTCTGACTTTGAAAAGGCCAAGCAGCAGGGGAAAAAAATATAAAACCTTAGGCCCTGTTTCCTAAGGGAAACGTATTATCATTATTGACCTGTTCAAGGAGAAGCAGCAGCTGGAGGTGGAGTTGCACACAGTGTTCCCTGGCATGCTTTTACTTCAACTACAAGGACTCCTCTCCAGTTATCAATGTTTGTACCTAGCAGAGCTTTGACTTTCATGTTTCCTTTTCAATATAGGTCAAACAATCAATGCAGCAATAATGTTCCTCTTCAAACACTTCAGTTTTGTAGGGTACCACTGTTACCACAATCATATCCCCTTTAATTTTCAAATCAGCTTTGGATTTGTTCCAGCATCCCCTTTAGTAAATTGATTTTTAACAGTAAGTGGCTTACATTGTCCAAGTTTCTTCAGAAACTGTCTTGCTTTGGCAACTTCAAAAAGTTTGAGAGAAGAGAGAAAAACTACTCTGAATCTCTGTAGAGGTAGAGCATCATCTAACATTTATTCTTTTGGGTGGTATTAAATCTCTTTTGCTGTGATATGCTTACACACACACACGCGTGCACACACTTTCTTTCCAGTTAAGTGTACTTTATGACTTCCTTCCTTACAGAATCTTGCTATCAACTATAGGAACTGTCTTAATTCTCATACTGCTTTTTCTAGTTACCTGTTTTCATCAGCATCACTTACGTTGTCATCACTCTTTCATTTCTGTACTTGGCTACTTACACTTTGATCTCTTAATTCGTTTTATAAATCTTCTTTCTCTGATGTTTTGTCTCTGTTCTGTATGAAAGATAACCCCTTTTCAGCACCAGTCTTCCTGCATTTACTATCGTACCATATATATCCAATTTTGTACCAGTTGTCATTTTTCCATTGTAGTTGCCATCTTCCTTTAACAATTCAGCCTCTTTCGTAACCTTAACCTATTTTTCACAGTAAAACTAAAAAATTTACAAGTAAAAATATACAGAGTATGACTGGCTTTATCGCTTGACACTATATCAAATCGTAGATATTAGTATTCACTTCACACGTAATAATTATCACTTAGTAGAAAAATTTCAAAATATTGTAGAAACACTGGACCAAATTAATCCCTGATATAATTCCTTGGAGTAAATGGAATTATGCTATTAATTATGTGGCCCATTAATTAATTAATCACCCTGGTCACTTGGTGTTATTAGTAACTAATAAAAGTTAAGGTAACTTGCCCAAGGTACAAAACAGTGGGTCAGTAGCCTAACTAGAAAAAGAAACCAGTAGTTCCTGGATCCAGGCCCAGAAACAGAATCCAATAGGCCATACAACCTGTTTTTCTGAATACCAATAGGTACTAAGTAAGAATCTCAAGATAAAATGCTGTGAGGCTTTCATGGATTCATATTTTGCCAGTAAGAACTGGAGTTGAAACTCTATTTCAGCCACAAAAAATTCTCCACTGTGGTAGAACATCCCTTTACTAGGGATACATGTCTGCAACAAGAAAAAAAAAAACGACACAGGTATTAATGCTATATTAATTAATGCCATAACATTGCTTCATGATATTTAGAAATATGAATGTCAGAAGGGGAAATTATAAAAGCATAGAAAATTGCTAGAGCTCCAAGATGAAGAGTTTCCAGCACTCCATCAAGCACTCCACCAAAAATACATCATCAACATGTGTGATAGGGATTTTTCTTGGCAACATTATTTTCCTTCTTCCTTTCCAGAGTGACGCAGTCACTGGGATTCATTTTAGAAGAACACAAGTTTTATCTCTCAGCAAGCTATAGAAATAAAAATTTGAGATAGACCACCACTCTGCTTCTCTGTCCACCAAAATATATCCTTGACAATAACAGCAGAGAGGGATGCCCACCCACTGCAGCCTGCAAAATGTGAATCTAAAATATTTCACTAAATTGTTCAGTGGTATTTGCCAGAGATAAGGTGAGGACAAGGGGCACCTGTGGTTTCCTTTCCTATAGCCTAGTCTAGTCTGATGCTTCATTCTTCGAATGACTGACAATGAATTTTAAATTCCTATTGAGCTAAAATCTTGACATTTAGTACATTCATTCTTTATGAGATGCTGAAGAAAAAATCTCCCAATTGAATTTTGACTTTTCTATTGCAGTTCCCTAAAAGGTCACTGGCCCTTTTTATTAGCTGCAACCATTGTCAAATCTTTGTACTAGAGGGTAACAGTTAACAAGAGGGAGGTTTTTAAGAGACCTGTGGGGAGTAAGGAGTCACACCATCACTAGATTTCAAGATTATATTCACTTTTTGGCACTACAGTTTGCTACATCTCTCATTTATAGAAATGAAAGTAATTTGGAGTTACAATTATCAAATTTTAGGTGTCAACAGTGTATATTTTGCTCATCCATACAAATATTCCGATTAAATTAAAAATTACCCATTTGTGATGCCCAGATGATATGGGAATTCATCTCTGTATGAGCAGGTATTAGACTATCAAATGTAAAATCTTACATTGTGTGTGCTATTTCTGTAATCTTTAAAATAATTAGGAAAAAGGTTTATAAGATCTATGATACCAAACTAAAATCACTGAGTGATGCAGAGTATTTCACTGTGTTGTAATTTCTGTTTCCCAGAACAACCATACCACTACAAGGAAAAACACTGAAAAGTGCTGTCGAGTACTTGAGCTTACCAAGCAAGAATGCACAAACGCTAATTCTGAGAATTATGGTAAGAACAAACATTTTACAGAATCAAAGGATCATGGAACATTTAACACTGCAAGGCACTTCTGGAGGTCATCTAGTCCAACCTCTTTCCTTGAGGCAGGGGCATCTGGAGCAGGTTGCTCAGGGCCACTCCTCATTAGGTTTTGAACACCTGCAAGGTTGAAAAATTCACAATATCACTGGACAACCAGGTTCCAGTCTTCAACCATCCTCACAGTAAAACACTTTTATCTTATGTTTAAATGGGATATCCTGCTTTCTAGTTTGTGCCCATTGCCTTTTGTCTTTTCAATGAGCACCACTGAGAACTGTCTGGCTCTCTCTTCTTTACCACCTCGATAAGGTATGTGCACACAGGGACAAAATTGCCCCGAGATTTTTCTTCTCCAGGCTGAACAGTCACAGCGCCCTCAACCTCTCACCATATGTCAGAGGCTCCAGTCCCTTTATCATCTTTGTGGCCCTTTGCTTCAGTTTGTGTCTTTTGTACTGGGGAGCCCAGAATTGGACCCAGCACTCCACGTGTGTCTCATCAGTACTCTGCAGAGGGGAAGAATCACCTCCCTCAACCTGCTGGCAATGATCTGCCAAATGCAGCCCAGGAGGCTGTTTGCTTTCTTTGCCTCAGGGGTGCATTGCTGGCATATGGTCACCTTGTTGTCCACTAGCATCCTAAGTCCTTCTCTGCTTAACAGCTTTCCAGACAGTTGGCCTCCAGCCTGTGCTGCTAGATAGGGTTCCAGGTTCAGGACTTGGCATTCACTTCTGTTGAACTTCATGAGTGTCCTGTCTTCCCATTTCTCCAGTCTTTTGAAGTCTCTGTGGTTGGTGATATAACCACCTGGTTACATCCCTTTGAGACCATCAGTCCAGCCAATTTTCAATCCTCCTCACTGTCCGCTTACCTAGTCTGTAACTCATCAATCTGTCTATGTCAAAGTTACCAGAGACATTGTTGCAAGCCTTACTTTAGACTAACCCGCTCGCCTGTTCCTTTCAGAGATAATAAAGATAATCAAGTCATTTTCAAAAAAGAATAATTTTAAAGTTAATCAAGTGTAGCCTTGCAATGACATTAGCCAGCTTCCTCAGCACTCATGGGCACATCCCATCAGGCCATATGGACTTGTGTATGTCCGGTTTGTTTAAGTGTTCGCTGACCTGATCCTCCTTCACCAAGGGTAAGTCTTTTTTCTTCTGGAGTTTTCCATTGGTCTTTGGGACTTGAGATTCCTGAAGGGCAGTCTTACCAGTAAGGACTAAGATGAGGAAAACATTGAGTACCTCAGACTTTTCTCTGTCCTTTTTTACCAGGTCCCCTCTCGCATTCACCGGCAAGCTGCTCTTGTTGTCCTTCACATTATTCCCAAGATTCAAATCAAGGTGGGCTTTAGCTTTCCTAACCTAATCCCTTCATGCTCAAACAGTGTCTCTATATTCCTCTGACATTCTGTACCTACTTCCACCTCTTATACATTTTGGTTTTATGTCTGAGTTTAGTCAAGAGGTCCTTGCTCATCCATGCAGGCCTGTCCTCAACCTTCCCATCCCCTTCCAGTCCTCCCTTGTTTGTAAGAATCAGGTCCAGCAGAGCATCTCCCCTTTTCAGGTCCTTGATCACCTGTGTCAGGAAATTGTCCTGGATTGCCTCTTCCTTGTTGTATTGCCCTTCTGGAAGATATTTGAGTAGTTAAACTCACACATTAAGACTAGGACCTGCAAATGTGAAGTTTCTTCAGTTGTCTGAAGAAGGCCTCATCTTCTTTATGATCAGGTGGTCTGTAGCAGACACCCACCACAACATTAGCCATGTTGGTCTGCCCTCTGATGCCCACCCTCAGCTCTCAGCTGACTAATCATCCACCCCTAGGCAGAGCTTCATGCATTCCCACTGATCTCTCACCCAAAGAGCAATTCCCCCTCCTCACTATGAAGGCCTGTCCTTTCTAAAGACCCTGTATCTATCCACTGCAGAGCTCCAGTTGTGTCAACTATCTGACCACATTTCTGTGATGACCATCATGTACCCTTTGCCTGCCATTCCCATCCACCACTTTCTTACTTGACTGGGGTCATTTGCTTTCCCCATCATTTTTAGTTTAAAGTTCTCCTCAGCAGGTTAGCCAGCCTGTTGATGAAGATGCATTTTCCACACTTGATCAGGTGTATCCCATGTCATTCTAGCAGGTCTTGATAGTAAGGTTCCAACAGTCATAAAAGTGAAACCCCTGTTGTTGATACCAGCAAGCACAAACAGCTGTTAATCCATGGGACCCATCCACTCCTTAAGCCCTTGCCAACAGAATTGAGAAGAAAACCCACTGGGACTCCAACTTCTGTACCCTTCACCCTCACCCCTAGAGCCATGCATTCACAGTTGAGATACGCTCCAGATCTCCCTGACAGTATCATTGCTGCCTGTGAGGAAAAGCAGCAAGGGGTGACAGTCCAAGAGCCGGACAAGCCTCAGCAGCCTCTCCACAACATCCCAGATCCAAGCACCTGGCAATCAGGAAGCCCTCCAGGGCAGCAAGCCAGGTGGGCAGACGGTGTCCTCTGTCCCGCATAGCAGATGCCTCCCACTGCTGTCACTCACCCCTTCATCCTGATGCTATTGTGGGGCTCAGGCTCAGAGTGCTTGAGTGCTTCGCTGGACACAGCTCCCAACCCCTCACCTGCTACCAGGGCACTGATCCTGTTCCATAGCTGCAGATCTTCAAGTGGACCATTTTATAATGGTCCTCTAAACAGAAATAACTAGATAGACTATGTGCAACATAAACATCCAGTAGAAAATATCAAAGGAACGTAAGTAAAAAGAATGTAATTATTGACAATGCTGGCTTGTATACACATAGATATTTCCTGGCATACATATACTGAACTAATTATTCTGCCACAGTTCTATCAGTCTTAGCTCCCATGTGGACATCCTGTATGCCAAAACTGTTATATTGTCCCAGAATAATTACTCTAGAGTGATTATTCCAAATAAAATGACTATTATTTTAAAGCAGAATGTCCATACTGATCCTAAACCAATACAGCTATTGCAGCATAGATTATAGATATGGCAGGAAATATCTATTTGCAGACAAGCCCTCCAGTAATATTAAAGTTGCTATGAGTTACAGCAATTTAATAGAGTTTAGTTTCTTTTGTGGTTTTTTTTTGGTTGGTTTTCTTCTGTTGTTGATGGTTTGGGGTTTTTCGGGGGTTTTGGGTTTTTTAATAATGAGCTAGAGATTTGCTTCTGTGGTACGTGAGAATGAAAAATCATCATTTTAGTGTCACTGGGATCATTTTATATGATTGTCTGTCTGTGTCCTGAAACACTGTTTATTCAGAATAGGTGTTTTTACAGATTATTGTGTGTTCTTCTATGTGATTGTGAATTGTGTTATCTACAGAATCACACAAAATTTCAGAGCTTAGCAAGCAGTAAATGACCATGGTTAATGCAGCTTATTCTGTGGCAGCTCTTGGGATCACAGCCTATGAGAGGTCATGGTTATTGCTCTGAAATGGTTTTCCTCCATGTTACATGTCCTTATTCCTTTGTCTATTGTCCTCCTCCTATTGACTCCTTCTTTTATTGTCATCCTGTCTATTGTGTCCTCTTTCTTTCAGCCAATTTTGGTATTATTGGTGGAGCATTTTTCTTATATGGTACATTAAATATAAACTGCCATCTTTACATTTCTAAGCTTCTAAAAAGAAGTGACCTAAGAGTGAAGGGCAACAACTTTACATTATCATTGCAGATGTTTCATTTGTTCTAAAATAAACAACATGCTAAGAACCTGATATCCTCAGAAAAGCATTTTACTGATTTTATTTGATAGCTCAGCTTATAAAAAACCACATTTGGGGTAGTTTTAGTACCTGCGCAGACATATATAAATTCAATGTAAATGGCTTTCTCTTGTCATTTCAGCTAACCTGAAAGAGGGTATTGTGTCCCGCAAATACTTTACTAAGGCAACCTTTAAGGTCTCTAGAATTTGATACCTTCAGCCTTTCATGATACAGAATTATTTGCAACTCATTCAAGACTAATAATCACAGCCACATCTTTTGTTCTTTCAAGGATACCTCTAGGTTTTACACAGTATATTTTTCCTGTTGCTGAGTGGAAGTACTATATTCTGGGGATTAAAGAAAGAGTACACTGTCTGGTTTTTAAAAGTACTTTACTGATATAGGCATTTAGCAGCAGAGCTAACAGCTTGATTCTTCAGAAAAAATATCCACACAAACTTGCTCTTTGCAGGGGGGTATCTGTCACTCAATGCAGAGAGAGCAGCAACAGCTTATTCTGATCTCATCATTAGCAGTGAAACCAGTAAACTATTTCAGCAAATTAGCACATTGAAAAAAGCAGTCTTAGGAGCCAAGTGGCTGAATAGCTTCCTTGAGTTTCATAGACAGCATTTTGAGCTGACTAATATTGTTGCAGCGCAGCATGAAGAAATTATAACAGACATCCCAAGAAAAAGAGAGATCAATAGGTCCTACTAAAAATGCCTGTTTGTGTGACAAAGGAAAACAAATGCCTAATTTGTCTGATGATCCCATAGAGTAGTAAAAATCAAGTAGCCAGGAGATGTTTAATATTAAAAAAATGCAGTCAATTAAACATATAATCTTAAAAACTCTTTAGATTCATATTAAAAAACATTAGAAGAAATTAAAAAAAATTGCAAAACAAAAAAATATGTTAAAATATATACTGAGCTGTGTATCAGATCTGCTTATTTTAATAAAAGGTGGTAAGCTGCATGCTGTTTGTACCTATCCCAGACTAAATTAATTAGGGAACAATATCTGGGGATGACAATTCTATAGTATAGTTCTAAGTCCAATATAATTTTTTTATTAAAAGTCTCTATTTTGTTTAAAAATAATAACTATTGAGTTCCATAAGTTTCAGAAAAATTTCATTCCTAAGAGACAGAGTTCTAATGATTCTGGATGCACACAAGACAATACATCCTACTGAATTTTACTCATTGAAAAGTCAGATTCCTAATCCAAGCCAGATGTTTAGGTTTCCTATAAGGCCAATGGGGAGACACGGGATTTCCACTTCATCGTTCTTTCTGTGTATCTTTGCCACCTACCCTGATGAGCTGCCAGCACCTCCAGCCCGAGAGAGCCTAACCAAATATTTTGTACTGTGTGTCTAACTTTTAGATAGCCAGGGTGTGCCTGAGATGCTTCCTAATCTAAGGCTTCTAAAATTTTCACTTTTAGTTCTGAGAATCTATTTTGCTGCCCAAACAAAACCAAACATATTTTGTTGATTTCCTTCAAATATTTCATATGTGATCTTTCTGCAGATCAATCACCACCGTCACGCAGGCTTGTGATTTTCATGGATAACATAAAGCTGCTCCATCTTTTGCTTACAAGCGCTGAACTAAGCAGTGGGTCATCTTATCAATACGTACTCCACATGAAGCAGAAAAGCAGAACTATCAACAGTAGTTACTTACTCGCTCTCCTCTCTTCCCTTCTCAATTATCACCAGGGTCAAGCCCAACCGTTCAAACAAAAAGGATTATAATTTGCTTTTTTAAAGAGAAACAGTAGTTTTAGAAAGAAAGACGTATTGCTGATTTCCTTGAGAATTCTTAAACAGTTTGCTATTTGTGGCTTTCTGTTCTCCAGTTTATAATATAGTTAAAGCATATTCTGTTTGGATGCAGTGTTTTCTGAAAACACCCCTATTCTGCAATTAGTTCTGAAGAAAATTTTAATCCCGGTTAAACTTTTGTGAAAGATTTATGTGAAGATGAAAAAACTTCAGACAGGATGCTGCAGGAGACTGAAGGAAGGTATCCTGACTCAGGACTTTCTTCCATTTTTTGTCTGCATTTAATCCATGTTCTCTGATGCTATTTATAGCAACATAATATTTGGACGAGTAAGTCTCCACTCTTGTCCAGCGTAATGTAACAAATTAATTATATTGAAACATTTTATCAAATCACTTTAACTAATTTTTTTTTTTTTTTTTCTGCTCAAACAAAAAGACTGGGTATTAAAAAACACGATTCCTTTACAAATTTCCTTTTTTTACTTAGATACGATGCTATATGAGTCTAGATTTAGACTAAGTACAATTAAAAACATTGACCTTCTAATACATTATTGGGCACTAGATAGTTCCTGCTATCTGAATATCTACATTCCTCATTTGCCTCCTATTGTCCATTAAGATATGATAGTCTAAATCCTTTTTCACTGGAGTTCTTCACTTTCCTTAAAACATCAGTTACTAAAGTCAGAACAATGACCTTAAGCATTAAGTTTAAATCTTGTTTCAGTTGTATGCAGTGATGAGCACTGATAGTTTAGAAACTCAGTTGTAGTTACTCTTGCTCGTGATCCTATTCTGTAGTCAGCTTTATGAAAGGCTTTATCGGACACTTTCTCTTCTTAGGAAACTAAATTTAATTCCTTTTCTTCTATCAAACCTAACAAGTCTGTGATTTCAGTCCCTTTCTGTCCTCCTTTAAAATTTGCCCAAATGCTTCAGGAGTCCATCCAAGCTTGCAAGCCACAACAGAAGTTAAACAACTTCGGGTCTCATGACCTAGAAAATTACTGCGTTTTCTTATTTGCAAAACACTTGTCATAACAACATGGCAGTGTTTCATATCTCTGATTCTAAAGAGATGGAGACATTTTTAAATCTCTTGTATGGTATCACCTCTATAACACAAGACACTAGCGCATATTCATGCATGGTGTTATTCCTCCCCAGGTGCAACACTTTGCACTTACCCTTGTTGAACTTCATGAGGTTCCTGTCAATCCATTTCTTCAGCCTGTCAAGGTCCATTTGGATGGCAGCATGACTGTCTGGACTCTCAGCTACTTCTCCTAGTTTTGTGTCATCGCTTGCTGGAGGGAAAAGACATAATCCAGATCATTGATGAAAATGTTGAGCTAGATTTGACCCAGTATTGATCCCTGGGGTACATGGTTAGTTACCAGCTTCCAACTAGACTTTGTTTCACCGATCAGCACTCTTTCAGCCCAGCCATTCAGCTAGTTTTCAATCAACTTCACTGTCTGCTCATCCAAGCCATACTTCAGCGGCTTCTCTATGAGGATGTTAATGGGAGACAGTGTTGAAATGAAATGAAATATGTAGCTTCAACCTCGACCAAGCACCTTATCATCTTCTACTTTCATAACCAAACAAGAGATTTTTAGAGCGAACACGACTTTCTAGCTCAATAGCTTGGTCGCTTGGCTGGGTGATAGAAAATGCAGTCTGATTCCCGCTCGCACGAGCATTTGCATACTGACATTAAATAGACATTGGATAAATGACTTCAGAATGGTTTCATGTTTGGTAGCTAAAGCAAAGCAAATCTTATTCTAGTTTAGTGGACTATTCATGCTCCATCAAAATAATGAAAAAAATCCTATTTTCTCTTCAAGAAATTAAATCTTTTCCTAGAAACACATAGCTGTAATAGACTGCTGGAGTCATTTTGTTCTGGCCCATATCATGTCAGGCAAAACCAACATATACTCTCTTTGATAACATGACCAAGTGTTTGTAAATCCAGAACTCATTCAGATGCATAATAAAACCTCTTGCAATGTACTGTAGTTGTACATTTACATTCAGAAAAATGACGCTTGGTATGTAATGTATAACTGTAAACGTTTGAGCAAGATGTAATATCTGAAACCTATTTAGCAGCTTTATGAGTGGAACTCTGGCATTTCTTGAGATTTCAGTAGTTAAAAATAATAATGTATTAGAAAATTTGAGTAAATTTCAAAAAAGCAGAAACCTGAGTGTTGGATATTAGAATTTGGAACCACTCTGAACCCCACTGAATGAATTTGCTAAATATTAGAAGATAACTAGATAACATCAAGTGAATTCTGTGTATTTCCTAATGAAATTAAATATATGATTCTATCTTTTTAAAGTCTTTTTCATGTGAATATCTGCCTGCCATAAATAGAGGCTGATGACAGATTAAGCACCTTAAAATTTGCACTGGGAATTATAAAGTTCTTCAGTACTGCACAAACTATACAGATTTGATAACCTTTGTTTCTATGAAACAACAATGGAGGGGGCAAAATTTCCTAAGAGAACCAAAACACCTCTTCACTATTTTATATACATTCACATTTCTCTTAGGTTGAGTAATAAATAGAAAAAAAAAAAGCAGCAGCACCACCAAAATGAACACACAGAGTCTGATTATTTTGGATCCATCAAAATATATTAATTATATTATATATTATTTATCATTAATTGAATTTATTTTAATTAATATTAATTATATCAATATAAAAATATGGTTAGGAAAAGATGTTATAAACACCACAGAAGGGTATGTTCTCTTATAAAAAAGGAAAGAATTTACAGATAACTGCTTTCAATACTCAAACTGCTGGTATTACACATCAACGTGTCCACAATGTCCCCTAGTGAATCTCATCCCGTGTCTCAAGCTTGGGCTGTAAGGTCTTCAGGCCAGGGCTCTTCTTTACACCACGCTTAACATGGGACAGAATACGATGAGCTCTTCTGCTTTCTGATAATATTGTAATACCTTGATGCATAATAGGAAACCTGTAATTTTAACATTCAAGGAAAGCAAGGCAAAGAGTTTGCCTGCGATAAAAGAAGCACAAATATGAGTGTGAGATCTACTTTTGAAAACACCACATGCCAAGCAAATAATATTCTTACCACTTATTCTAGCTATTGATATTTGAGTCCTCCGCATTCAAAGGACTCCATCTAATCCAACTCTCTGACACAGACCCATGGTCCTCATAGTGCTCAAGAGTAAGGCTTTTCCAATCAAGAAAAATCACACCATATACCAGATTTTTTGTCCTCTTGGACCTTGCTCTGTAGTAACAACACGAAAAAGCAGTCCAGTTGAGTGGATGACAGAACAGACACATCTGACTCTTCAGCTTGCTGAAAGAGGTCAAAAAGAAAGAGGAGGAGTACAAAAAAAACATGAAGGGTTTTTGAGTACTGACTTGAATTTGTGAAGTTAAATATCTGCCTGTTAAAAAGAATTCCAGAACAGGGCTTTGATACTCTCTGCCATATATACATAAGCACTCACTAGATAAAAGTATACAGGGAAATTAGGTGTCAGTTAACAATTAAAAATAGGAGGCAGACATTCGTATTTTCAGAATGCTCTGCAAAGCAGGAAGTACACACTTGTGAAGGAAGGTTACTTTTAAGGGTTTCTGTTACAACTACTGCAAGAGAGTTTCGTTAGACTTCTGAAAGAAACAACAAAGGAAGACAGCTAATACTTAGAAGCCTCATAAGGAAATGTGACATACAGGATAGGAAGTGGGATATTTTTATCTTGACAAAGGTAGACGTTTGAAAAAGGCACATTAATTTTCAGAAAAATAGCTGGACTTCCAAGGAAGTATCATGCTGAGATGCAGTATAAAAAAAAATCTAATCAAAAGAAATCATTTGAATGTATCAAAAAAGACTGGTCACAGAAAGACATGGTTGCTGAATAAGTTTTACTGGGGGAAGCTGACATGACTGTGCAGTGAAAATAATGAAATATGAGAATCATGAGGAAGAACCCCAACGAGAGAAAGAAGAGTCTTTACTATTTGCTTAAAGACACCTACCTGTACTACAAAGCTTTAAATCATCCCTGATCTTTTTTCAAACACCAAGAGTACTTACGTGTAAGAGTTTAGTTAACACCAATCCATAGCTAAAAAGTATATATTGCAAAGCAGTTACATATTTAATTAGTTTGCTGTGCAATTCCTGTAATAGAACTGAGGGAAAGGTTCATTTTATTGAACTTCAGTCAAGCTTGTAGAGAAGTGACTTTGGGAGATTAAATTAGTCATCTGTGCTTTCTCTGAAGTAAATGGACAGAGATAGACACCTCCAGCAGGCAATTCATTCTACCCTAAGTTAGCTGTCTAAGACTGTTTGGATGAGTCACCATCTCTTGGTGTCTATCTCTCTTTATCTATTTCAGAGGGCATCTAGTTAGCTTCGGCTGGCTATTAAATTTTCAAATCACTCTTTTTAGGCAAAATAAAACTTACCAATATTTATATACAGCTACTTTGAACTGAATAAGCATATACATTTTATCTAATTTTTAGAATTGTTAAACATATTATTGACCCACAACTGAAAACCATCCCTCTGATTCTGGAAAAATATTCAAAGGTCTCATTAAAAGCAAAGGAAGTCACAAGACCACAACAACAACAAAAAAAAAAACCCAACAAACAAACAAACAAAAAAACCCCCAACAAAATAAAACAAAACAAAAAAAACCCCCAACATTTTGACTTAGTTTCTATGTACTTGCTCCCTTTTCTAACAAGGTAAATCTTGACAGTTCTGATGTACCTCTGTCTAGGACCCTTGGTTAGAGCTCTTTCCAGTCAAACCTGGTTGATAAGACTTAAAATTCATGAACTCCCCCATTGCTATGGACTCTTTATAACTGTATCTGATCAGGGCAGCAGTTCTAGTTGCACTACCATGATGTCTGGCTTTCCACAGAAAAGACATCTGGAAAACTGCAGGTAACTATGCAAGCATTTCTATAAAATTTAAACTTAGAGCAGCAGGAAGAACTGAATCTTACAACACTGGCAAAGATGATGAAAGACAACAGAAGATGAGGAGCAGCTGATGGAACTGGGATTGTTTAGTCTGGAGAAAAGAAGGTTCAGGGGAGACCTTAACACTCTCTACAACTACCTGAAAGGAGGTTGCAGAGATGTGGGGGTGGATCTCTTCTCCCAAGTAACAAGCGATAAAGCAGGAGGAAATGGTGTCAAGTAACACTAGGGGAGGTTTAAGATGGATATTAAGAAAAATTTCTTCACTGAAAGGGTTATCAAACATTGGAAGAGGCTGCCCAGGGAAGTGGTTGAGTCACCATCCCTAGAGATATTTAAAAATTCGTAGACATGTTGCTTAGAGACATGGTATAGTAGTGGTTTTGGCAGTGTTAGGCTAATGGTTGGACTCAATGATCTTAAAGGTCCCTTCCAACCTGACAATTCTATGATTCTATAAGAAAGAAGAGAGGAAAAGCCCTCTGTAAGCAACCAAAAAAATGTGTTTAATGGACTGGATAAGAAGTAATAAAGACTGCTTGTCCATATTAATTTGTATGTAGTAGTGACCTCTTTTCACTTTCAAGAGTAAAAATTCCATTGCATGGGAAAACAACACAGTCCTTAATAATTGCCTAATGTTGTCGGGACAAGAAAAATACTTGCATAGAACAACATCTGGAACATAAACACCTTACAGGAGGAGTATTATTGCATTTCCTACAATGATGCTTTAAGTCAGAAAATTACAGTCGTCGTTGCAAATTTTAAATCATATTCTGTTCTTTTGTAGTGGGGCAATTAGTTCAGAAAAGCTACATTGGTCTATTCGAGGAATCACTTTGTCTGGACCAGTCTGTGGTGCTGTCTGTTGAAATGCATCTGTGGCAATCAGAACTACTGTTTTTTTTACATACTCACCTGTTCTATGATACTGTATATGATTGATTTTTATTTTTTTTTAATTGTATTCACAAATCTTCTTCCCAATCTCTTTATGTCAGTTTACTGGCAGGTACAAAGACTTTTGTTTTTCCAAATACTGGTAGTCCTGTTAGAATGTGAATTCCTTTCCAAAACATTGAGCTATTCATTAACAGTGCTTAAAAACTTTTCAAAACTAGATATTTCAGTTAGAGGAATTCCCCTCTTTAAAACTGTCTTCAGACCGTGGAGCAGAAAGTGGCCTTAAATCCTCTTTTGAAGCTGCACTTCCTTTGATGTTACACTGAAAGATAAGAGAAAGGGATGGGACTTCCACAATATAAAATTATGTGAGATTGCATGGATGTACAGGAAAGTAAGCTAGGAAGGAAAACTGACTGGAAGACTGTGGATAGTATACGCAGTCTTTGCTGATTTAAACTGCTAGTTATTAGGCATGCTGACATGGATCCCAACCCAAACCTATGCATGACCCCTGTGACTCCTGCCAGCCCAAGACTTAACCTTAACCAAATGACCTCTGGCAGAGATACAGTAAGTGCACCCCTTTCCAAAATTTGACCATAGTCCTCATTCCAGCCCATTCAGCCCCTGGAGGCTCCAGATCTAAACCTTACAGTAAGGAGGGAAGGAGGAGAAAGAGATGCTTTGGAGTGCTAGCCTGACTCTGGCCAAGCGCTACCTTAGGTTATGTATTAAATCAAAGAAGGGAAAGTATCATTATTTGGCCTTGAGGCCAACTGGCACTGACTGGCTTAAATCCATGCCTCTGGGCTAGTAAATTTCCAAAATTGATTTGGAAATACACCCATGCAGAACCCTTAAGTGAAGATTTTTCTGGTTATTCCCGGGGTCTTGGAAATGGGCATGTGGCAATGAGGCCAAGTGCAAGAAGTGGTGTGTAAGAGACAGTAACAAAATACCCTACACGGTAGGGGCCATGTTAGCCACCATACAGCAACTAAATATTCTCATCTTGTTAGTGTTGTTTTGAAAATCAGTGACATGCACTGTTATTGCTTTATATGATAACTTTTTCTTAAACCTCCTTTGCATGACATAGTCGCTTGCAGAAACGCACAGATTCATACACATACATACCAAAAAATTTCCTATTGAGATCCACAACAGCTAAAGAGCATGAGAGCCACCATTAGTGCAGACAATCAGTGATCTGATTCATAAACTGGTTCATAAGTTTGGTTGTTTTCTATTTAACCATGTTGACTATCCCTAACCCATCAACCGCAGCCAGACAAAATCTAACAGTACTCAAAAATTAATGCTGATGAGTAGACACTGCTAACCAAATTTATAAAGGAACTCCTACTGCTTTTGATTCACTGAATCCAAATCAGTAGCTGATCAGTAGCTACCCAGGCTGACCCCAAATCAATATCTAGCACTAATCCTAGACATGTGATCGCTACCACCTAATAAGTGGAAGACAGGAACAAAGCCAAACCCCTATATCCCTCCCATTCCTAAAATTAACACTCATGCATTGGTCCCCAGAGCCTGGAATCCAAACCTTAATTGTAATCTCATCAGTCCTTATCAGAATTAGATCTATTCTCATCCAGCTGCTTCTGCTATCCCTTACCATGCTCTGATATTCCACAGTGGACTCATTTCCAGCTATAACCTGTTGGTTCCTCCTAAAAAGCAAGTTTCCAGTCCTAACCATCTCCAAACACAGACACATAGCCTAGTTAGCAGAATTGGCTGCTAAAATTTAACTTTTAGTTCAGTCTTGATCTTTGCCTTCTTCCTGACTCAGAAGTTGGAGCCATAACATAGTGATGTCTATTAACCCCTGTCCTAAACCACCCACCCTATCCTAAACTTACATCAATCTTAAACATATTCTAGTATTGCTACTGGAACGTTCACAGGGCAGAAGGTTTCAAAGACAGTTAAAATTTTATCCACATGTTTTTCAGAAAATAAGATGCCAAGTTTTAGTCACAAATCATCACAAATCTTTATAAAATTGCAATTGTTTTACTTTATAGGGGATCCATTTTTTTCAGATGACATATATTGCGTCACCCAAATACAGCTTTATATCGACATGCAATGTAATGGGCAGTGTACAGGGTGCAGCAATCTGATTGGTATGATAACACTGTGAAGACCTTCAAGTGAAGTAGTCTTTCCACAAACTATTTGAAGAAACACGAGAAACTATTTAACAAAAGCAGAACTGATGTTAATAGAAGTAATATCTACACCTTAGTTTCCAAATAAGATTAGTTTTATCTCTTCCAAACTGATTTTCTTACCCTGCTAAGTTAAATCAAACTGCTTATCTTGACAAAGATTGATTACCAATTAAGTATCACATAAGCTAATAAAATGATACCTTGAAGTTTATCCAGATGGCTTTATTAAAAACAATAATCTTTGACATAAACACTATTTGGAAGGATTGTATTGCTGACATATTTCAGATGCTATGGGAATTTTTAATGATAAGTTGACAAAGCAGGAAATCTCAGTAGACATGTAGTGAAACTTAAGGTGACCTTGTAAATAGCCTACATAGAATATTTTATAAAACGGTTGTTTCCCGACGTTCTACTTTTTCCACCATTTGATGTCAGGTTACATCCAGTGAAATGAAACTATATGAACAGCCATCCTTCAAATACTAAGTTCCATCATTTTTCCTGCCTCCCAGGGCATGAAATAGCTACCCACCACCTGCTGTTCACAGGTTAGTTTGTCAGGTTGCAAGTCAGAATTGATATGCACTGACTT
Source organism: Charadrius vociferus (assembly GCF_000708025.1). NCBI lineage: Eukaryota > Metazoa > Chordata > Aves > Charadriiformes > Charadriidae > Charadrius > Charadrius vociferus. The sequence goes on along the minus strand of NW_009648241.1, from coordinate 655,707 downwards.
TTATAGCGTTCCAAACTGTATTATGTCTCTGTAGTGCTTAGGATAACCATTGCTGCCCTGTGCTGGTCTGCAAGCATCCTCAGAACTAAATTAAAACAAAAATAATTCTAGACTAGACTATCTGTATTTGAATTCTACCATATGTCATGCAAGGACTTTGAATGAAAATTGTATATTTGGGGCAAGTTACAGAACAGCCAAGGGCAAATTCATTAAGCATCTGCAAACGAAATTATTTTGGGTTCATTGATTCAATGTTTTTCATGAAATGATTGTATGTGACTATTCAGACTTACAAGCACACGCTTCTGTTTTCCAAACTGATGACAGCAAAAAAGGACAAGAACTTATTAAAGGAGCTCTCTCTTAGCCAACATCCTCCAGATGCACCTTATATATGCACTTATTCATGTGTTTCCCTTTTTTATTTTTTATAAACATTTGAAATAGCAATAGTATTTGTTTACTTAATTGTTTTGAACACATGAGCTGGAAGTAAATACAAAATGAATGAGAAAATTCAACCCAGATAAGCTACAGGAAAGCTTTCAGGCTGTGTTTTTCTCATCACTGTTCACTTGATGGAAAGAAACTAAATTCCTTGACCTTGGGTGAGCTATCATAAAATGTAATCAAAATTCTTTAAGCTCAGAATAAAATGTTCTAAATAGGTGAGCGAGTGAAGTTTACTCTGTTTCTATGATGTATCATGTCCTGAAACACATCATATCCCCCCCATAAGAGAAATGAATGAAAACAAAAACTTTTTTCTTGTAGCAAAAATACAGGTTAAGAGCTAGTGGCAAACTAATCAGAAGACATTCTGCTATTTCTTAGAATCAGTGAACAAAATCTAACAGGTTCCACAAGGAAAGATTTAGCTAAAAACAAGCAGACTTACGGAAGCTGCAAAATAAGAAAAAGTCCTAAAACATATTTTTATTTTAAGAAATCCCCAATGTTGATATGGCTTGTATTGTTAGTAAATATATTTTTAATGACCTATTTACTCCACTACTCCTAGCAGCTCCCAGTCCAGTGATGGTGGCTACTCCCAGAAGCTGGTGCTCTGGCTGTTTGTGCCCTTAACATTACTATTTCTGCTGACTTTTTTTTTATCCTTCTTACAACTCTTGCTTTATTGACATGACTATCAAAAGAGTCCTGTAAGTATTGATTTCTCCAGGAGAGCAGAGAAATCTGGTAGATCATTCAGACTTGCAGTAATATACACAGAAGGTATTATATGCTGTAGCTGGGGAAACACAGCAGGGAAACTGGATGGCATACCTCCATCCTTTTCATAAACAAAACAAAACAAAAAACAAACAAGCAAAGAAAAACAAACAAACAAAAAACCCAAAACACCATAACAAGAGCAAAATCCCAAACCATCAAACAAAAAAAAAAAAAAAACCCAAACCAAAAAAGAAATATAACAAACAAACCAAAAATCTGTGTTTTTCTATTGGCAACATAGATTTAAAACAGCAAGCCCAAAACACAGTGGAAAGCAAAGACTGTATACTACTAACTGTCAACTTTTTTCAAATGCAGTTCAGAAGATTTATCTATGTGATTTCATAACTACTCAAAGTAAGCAGCAAAGAGAGAACTTTCTTTTTTTGATTAAAGCTAATAAAAAGTTGAATTAAAATGAAGAAACATTTAGCCGTTCAAGTTAGATATTGCCTTTACTAAACAACACAAAACCTTAGCTGGCCACAGAGCAGAAGTGATTGTGGCTAGATAGAATGAATCTTTACATGGTGTCCTTGCATACTATTTGTAACCATTGTTTAAAAAGACTCTCAAGTGTTCAAAAAATAGTACCTCCATTACAGGAGGGTATACCCTGAAAGCACTTTTAAAATTGGTAGTACACCCATGAGGACTATGGGAACGAGAGTTATTCTGCATAGTTTAAATAACAAATTTTGTATCAGCACATATTTTTGCAACACAGTTGATGTGAGAAATGAATTTGCATAATTCACAGTAAATAGGCATTTTTTTAACCAAACATAGGTTTTTGGGACCTCATTGGGCAATATTTCTTTCTTTTCCATATTTTTATTGCTTTTCTCCTGTTAATTTTGATATCCTGAATTGTCATTCTTTTCCCCTACACATCCAACTCATTCATAAATACATTTAAAATTTATTATGGTTTTATTAACTCAGCTATTGATCTAAAACAAACAAACAAACAAACACACAAACAAAAAAAAAAGAGAAAAAAAACCCAACACATGAAATGCAAGTGATGCAATAAGAGCAACTGTTTTCTCAGGCTGAAACTGATTGAAAGCATCCCCTATATAAAAATGAAATGCATTTCTGTGGAATCACTGACACTTCACCATCTGTCTAACATCTCAGATTTACTCTCCCAGATAACTTCATATTTCACCCTGCAGTCCCTAAAGAAACATCACTTTAAACAGGGCCACATAGAAATTCACTTCAATAACATCTGAAGGTCTTGCGTTTAGCTGCAAGGGCCTCTAATCTAAATGAATGATGTGCCTATAGAGTAAGCTCCACTTAGAGTTATGGAAATAGGGGGGAGCAAATGTAAGGGAAAGAATCTTAGCATAAAAAAAAAAAAAAAAAGGACAGAAGAAAAAAGAAGGAGAAAAAAAGACTGGAAAGAAAAGGGGGGCTGTAAAGGGGGAAAAAAGAGAAACAGGAAACAAAACAAAACAAAACAAAAAAAAAAACCAAAAAGCAAAAAAGGAACAAAAATAACAGCAACTCCTGTGCAGTAAAAGACACAGGGATGTACAGTTAAAGCCAGAAGATGCTGGCAGCCGTCTATCAGTCTGCCTTGATGAAACAGGTATTGGAAATTAACTCAGGAACCCTATGAATTACATTCAATCCATGCTCTGGGCTAAGCACTTGTCAATTTTAGCTGCTATTGCAACCTATTACTTACAGACTACACGGCTGGCAAGCTAATGACACTGGAGAGTGTTAAAGAATAGCAGCATAAACTGTGTACAGCAATGCTTGTCACAGTCTTAGCATATCTTCCCATAGTCCAACGTGAAAACTGAAAGCCCAAACTCTTGGTTCCTCAGTGAGCACTTAACCTCGTATCACATTATTTCACATACGAGAAAAGTGCGTACCTGAAGAATTAATCAGCAATCTGCCTGTCCGCAGAAAGCTTTTACCAAGGTTTTCTGAGCATTGTGAAAAAGTGCTTTGATTAAACTTTTCTTGAACCTTCTTCCCTCTCCCAGTAGGATAATCCAGTCTGAAGCAGAGCGCTTGAAACTGACAACTTTTTTGAGGATGCTGATAAAAGAGTAGACAAATGTGCTGTCCCTATAAAACTTCAGCCTCTTATATATACAATGTACTACTTTGTTGTGGATTGGGACTTCCCACCTAACTAATGCTTGATTACTTAGCTTTCAAAACAACCTTTCAGGGAAGGTTAATTTAATTTTATATCTACAAAACCATGCATTAATAGCTGTGCACTGAAATACTAGAAATGCATTTTATTAGAAAGGTAGTCACCCAATATACTGGAACTTCTTTATTGTATTTTTCAGCTGATAAGCTTGTCTAACAGTGAAATATTTTAATAAGCAAGTAGATTCAGAGTAAATGTCAGACAGTGTGATCCTGTGACTAACAGCTGCTGCTGCCACTGCTGTTGGGGAGAGAGAGAGAGAGAGAGAGAGAGAAAGTACAAGTACAAAAAAAAAAACCCAAAAAAACAGCAAAGGTGAAATTAGAACAAATGTTCGTCAAATAAAAAGGGCAATTTTTTGTCTGATGGAAGAGATTTAATTAGAAAAGTCACAGAAAGAAGCTGTCTCAAAAGTACTAGATCCATTTTCTTCAGATAAGCTAATGAACCTCATTGAACTTTGCAAAGAATTGCTGAACCACTAATACAAGGGGAAAAAAAATATTATCCAGAAAATCTGCTGCAGCATCCCTTAGAAATGAACTAATCAATTATCAACATGACTGCCCATTCCAGGAAAGGAGTAATATGACACATTTTTCTTCCATTTGAGTGAGCAATGGAAAAATAAATGATTACAGAAATAAATTATTTTTGTACACTGTTTCTCTTTTACAGCAGACTATAAGTTCAAAATTTAAATCACATGTTGTATGTGCTAAGTCACCTACATGGTACATTATCTACCCAGTTTGTTGTCTAATTCTATCAAGGTTTTTTTTTTCCCCTAACAGCAACCATAACAAAAACCTATTAAGGAACATAATATTTTGCATTAGACAAGGGCATCTTGAATGCATTAAAGAACAGAGTAAAAAAAATTCTTTTATCAATGACAACACAATAAAAAAAAGAATCCCAGTCCAAAGGAAGATAATTATGAAGAAATTCAGGGTTGCTCAACAATTCCCTTAAAAAAAAAAAAAAAAAAAAGAAAGAATCCTTTAAATGCTTTTGGATTCTTTATGCTTCATTGGTATTCTTCAAGTGCTTCTCTCCTTGTTGTTTAGCCTTTCACAGTATATCCATGTTTGGCACAAAGCTGCAGGCCTGGAATTCAACCATACAGCATGTATGGAATACAATCATAAAGCATCTATACTCCCATGCCACCAGTTAACCAAAAATATCTTTTTATCATAAGACAGATGACTAATAGGAAAAAATGTATTAAAAACAAACAGACAAGCAAAAAACATTAATCTAAGCTGGGATTTAAAGATCCATAAAAAATTTGTATCATATGGATTTTCAACACAGAAAAAACAGGTCTTTAAGAGGAATTGTGGTGTTTGAGATCTACTTTTTCTTTCAGTACATCTTTGCTCTAAAGTTTTGGAATGGATCCTTTGTGTATGTGGTTCTGACAAGGCTCGCTGAAGTCTATGAAAATTTTTTATCAGTGTATGGGATGTCATTTTCAAAGGATAGCAAAGTAAGGATAAAGCTAGGATTTTTCAAGTTTTGGAATACATGATAAATCAAACACTTGTCTGTAACAGTAGATACTTTATTTAGCTAACAAAAAGCATTCAGTGTACTTGGTGGAGAGCCTCATACTTTGAGAGAGTAAGGAGGAAAATAGGTTGAGTTCATACTTCCCCCCTTGTATAGTAAAACGTGTAGCATTTTATAAAAAGATTCTTTTAACAAATGTGGTTTCAAAAACTCAAAAAATGTATTTGACTTGGCAAAAATACACTCCTTTAAGAGTATGTGCCTATTTTTATGAAGGTGGAGAGGCCTGCTGGTGTTTGTAATAGTATGTAAGAAAAAAGTATAAGTAAACTTCTCATTTTCCCTGTTACTGCCCTTTTTTCCCCATTGTCTCAGGTATCTATGCATGCATAATATTTTAAAGACACAGTGCTTTATCTTGGGTTAGGGGTGGGAATATATCTTTTGGGCACATCTACAGTTGCTTTTGGTTTTTTTTTCCCCCTTCAGTGTTAGGATGAGGTAGGAAAAGGAAGAAAACTTTTTTTTTTTTTTTTCCCCCTCTTTCCCACTCTGAAACCATACCACAGAGATAGTTACATTCATTAGGCACAAAGGAAAAGAAAGAAGTAAAAATATTTTCCTAAACATTCTGCTAACACGCAAGCCAGTTGCCAGACCAGGATGGATAGGAATACACAATGTGTTCTGGCACTAATATTTCTCAGAGCTTCTTGATCCTCAGTAGATACAAGGTGTCCAAATGCTGGCAAGGATAAGAAAGTAGTTTGCATAGACTGGGTTAGTTTGGGACTTCGTGGTTTTCTAGCTCGCTATTTGTTTAGATCATGTCTTCTGGTGAAGAAAGATAAGAGCCCTCGATAGTTTCTACTGCACTGTCCAGACACTGCTTAGCCTGTTGACTGCGTAGAATAACAATTATACCTAGTGATGGCTTTTCAGCTGTGATGGTAGTGAAAAAGAGTATTTATCCCTGCTTTGGCAATGACGTAAGAACTCCCAGTGTTGTTATCTCATTTCAGTACGCAGATGCCTAATAAAACCATCGCTGACCTACTGGGTTAAAAAGGGAGGCAGGGGTCTAGTGCAGTATTGCACCACAGGAATAACAACATCCTGGTATTGCAGATTCCTGTGGTTTTGCTTTCTGCAGGAAACTATTAAATCATTAAGTTTTGAAACCCTTTTTTGGGGGGGCGGTGTGGGAATTTACACAGACAGAAGGTAAATAACAATCTTTGGCTGGATGAAGTGATAATCTGATTAAGTGTTATCTCTAGTGTTCTGTGCTGTAAGTCAAGACCATTCCTACATTCTTGTATGCATGATACCAGACATGAATAGTTTTCCACGGAGATAGCATTTGGAGGATGTGTTATCTGTAGGCAGACTGCAGTCTCTGATAATGAGTCTGGGGGAGTCATTGCCATATTGGGCAGCTAGTTGATGAGTTCCTCCAGAAACCCTGATAATTCATTTCTGCATAATGTCCATATGCATGTAAATAATGTTTAAGATTCCACCTCATTGTAAGTCAGCTCAAAACATTGAAATTAATCGGAATCTTAATTACTCTGTTGGGAGCTGACTCATGCATTGCAATGGCAACTAGTTTCGATTTTTCCTCTATTTCCTGTTTTTCCTATGTAGTTCACATGGTAATGTGGTCAACATTAAAAAGCTGATTTTTATGGTGTCTTGCTCTATTATTGGATACAGACACCATAAAGTTTTCCATTAAAAAAAAAAAGTAAAAAAAAAGAGGCAACACCATGATACTTCAGACTTCCATGTGATAACAAAAGAAATAAAATGGAGTCTTTTTTGCCATATAGAAAGCCCTTTTCATGTCTCATGTCTCTCTTAACCATCTGGATGTGTTCTACTCGTGCACCTGGATGTGACAGAGCTATGGTGCTCTCCAGCTCCCCTTGCAGCCTGGTTTCAGCAAGGAAGGAAGCTGACTACACAGACTTGAAGGAAGTTCTACTATACCAGGTTAGCTCCTTCATCTGAGCAACTGTGAGACCATGAGTGCCGAGCTGACCTTGTTTTACAGGCTACATACAGGTTGTACGTCAGCTTCAAAGACAGATAAATGATATCATTACAGTCATTGTCAAAAATATTTAATTAAATGTAAAACACTGAGTCATATTTGCCCTAAAACCAACATGAGTTACTTGGATCTAAAGAGGGTTTGCAATTGTGCATTTGGTTCAAGATTACCCTTTTTAAAGTTTATTTTTAATGTATATTTACACTAATAGAGCTAGGCTGCTGTTTTGACAGACTTTTAGTGTCAGAAAAAAACATAATCTTGCTATCTAGATCTAATTTGCAAGTTATTATTTTCATGAAATACATGAAAAATGTATTTTGTTTTATATACAGGCAACTGTTTTGTTATGATTTAGGTAAGGTACATTATTAGACTTATGACTGGATCAGCAATTTTTATGGTATGCACTTCTCATTACTGTAAGTTTCTTTCATTTGCCTGTACTGAAAATATTTATGTTGACCAGCAGCTACCTGTGGTCAGTCCCAACTAGTTTAAGTAATTTTTGATCTTGTTTGGCTCAACTTACTTAAATCAGTATGTCACTTTCTTTTTATTTTTCATGCACAGTCACAGCTTGCAATGAACTTTCAGTAATTCTTTATGCCTCTATGAAATATACCTATAATTTTCCTTTTACTTTTATAAAAAATGGAAGCCAAACTGAAGAATATAGTGTGTGATAAATTGGTATGTTTTTCATTACTAAGGAATGTGAACTGTTTTCTCTACTATATATTTAGCTGGTTTTGGCTTTGAACTTTTGCACTTCAATCAAAGAGCAATTTTGAACAAAACTGTTTCTCAACTTTTATGAGAGGCTCAGCTAGAATTCCTTTTTCATTGTAACTAAACTGCAGGAGAGAAGATATCAGCACAGAAGACCTCACTCTCAGGCATAGATCAAAAAATCTATCAAAAGTAACCAAAGTTAAGCACATATGTACATACATTGGCAGGAAGAGATTACACCTTTGTGTCACAAAAGCAGTGGTTGCAAGTAATACTTAAAGACTTGCTGTCTTTATATGGTATTCCTTCCCCTTAAACTCTTGCTCTTCCTGCTGCCACCATGGAAATAACAGCAGGAGCTCTAGCAGAGACAAAACACCAACTGGCTGCTGTTGTCACTGCCCGAGTGAGGGCATCTGCCCATCACAGCAAAAATGTCAGTTACTTTTCTAAATATAAAGTTTAAAAAGTACCTGAAAGGCTCATATTCACACAGTTATTTCTTGGTTTGATGACATTAATGCATTTAAATAATCCTGAAGCATTATTGGACTCCTACTATGTTCTACAGTTTATTTCTATTCTCCCTACAGCTGCTGTTTGCCCTGTTTATTGTTATGCCTGGAACTATCTTCTGTCTTTTCCATTGATTGTTGTCTTTTTTTTTTTTTTTTTTAATTGTGATCATATTTCCCATGTTGAATAGGATAACATTTGGCATTGAGATGGTTATTCTAATGACCACACACTAGAAATTTTATGAATGGCACATTAATTCTGTTTCTCCATAAATCCACAGAACAAACCTCCACAGCTAATCTTGCAGTATTGGAGAGTTTAGGGGAAAAGAGCTGGCTACTGTGATGTTTCCTGATTTAAGAGAAATTATTTTCTCTTCTCTTCTCTGTACCACAGTAACAATGCTGCCAAATGACCTATTTATCTTTTATTGTCCAGCGCCTGGGAAACAGAAGGTGTAAGCAGAGAGTGGAACTTGCATGTTCAGCTTGCGGATTTTTTCCACCTTTTCTCCTGTGGAACAACAAAACAATGCGTGCAGCTGGGATCTGCATCCACCCCATTGTTCACCATTTCTCATACCCTCTGGAATTAAAGTGGAGGTTTTTTTTTTTTTCCAGAGATGAGTTCCTACAGCTTCAATAAATTAAATAAGACACTGAAACTGAATTTTAAGGACCAAAATATTATGCATTGCTCTCAAACCAGGGGAGAGGGGAAAGGGGAAGGGAGAACAAATTAAGCCATGACTTTCTCCAGACTTGTCTGACACACTTCTTCCCCTTCCTGTACTAGCTCTGAGCAATGGGCTTGTGGCATAGATACAATTTAACTAAGAAGTAAAAAGAATAACTGAAGAACAGACAGTCATTTGTAAGTAAATGGTAGAATAAGATAGTCATTTACTATTGGGCAGACAAACTCTATGCTATCCCTATTCTTTGTGTGCACAAAATGAGAAAAACTAAAATAAAAATAATCACATTCTATACTTGTGAATATCTTGGAAAATCAATCTTTAGATGGAACTGAAAAGCATGGGCCACCAAGTTGCATACAGATAGTTATCTCTTTTTTATTTATTTTAAAGCGTTACAGATGAATTTAGAAGACAAGTCATCAGTCAACAGTGACAGACAACATGAAAATGTATAAGAATAAATTGGGCTTTAATTTTTCTTGACTAAGTATAGACATCTATCATAACTAATGCACTTCTAATAGCACAGCATTTTTTTTCCATGAAGTAATCTCATCTATTTTGTTATGTGTCTTAAACCTAATTAGAAAGCAACAGTCCTAGCAGTTGTAAGAAGAAAGGCAATATTTCTTTTGACCAATGTAGGTGAAATCTACTGCAATTAAAGTTATGGCAAAGTTTATGCAAGAACAGAGAGATCATATCTTTGCTAAATAGGCTGTGAAGTCCTCCTACTTTTGGTGCCTAATTACTGGTGTCATGCTTGTAATAGCGGCATCTGTGCACACTCAACAGTCTAATGGGCAGCTCCTACAGGACTAATGAATTTTAATTGATGGTGTTTAGCGTGGCTTTTGGTTTCTGTCTCTTGTAGAGGAGGCTATGCCCTTCTGCTCTTCTGTCCCCAAGTGAGCTGCATCTCTGTTGGGGAGCTCATAGATACAGATGGTCAACAAAAGGTGAAGAATGCCAGAACTCTCTGGGCATCAGTCGCTTTTCAGTAAAGATAAAGCTTGAATTGCTAATCAGCTTCCTTTTTTCCACCCAAGCTGTTTACGCTGTGGGTTTAATGTTAATCTCTTTTAGTAAGATGACACATTCCTTTTCAATTCAAAATATGCTTCCTAGGTTGACAAATCAGAAGGCGACCTTCTTCCCAGCCTCCCCATAGGTAGTTTTAAACATAGCATCCTTTGTCAGAGGCAAAACAAAACCACCTCATGGTGACACTTAATCATTTTACCCGTTCCCAGAGTTTTTTCAACGGACTGAAAAAACCCACATCTTCCTAAAAGTGCAGTTGCCTCTCTAAATCTTAGTTTTTCCATAAGTATTCTTTTTTTTCTTAGATCAAATGTTCATTCTTCACACTGATACTTCCTTCATTTGTGTTTCCAAAAAAATGAAGTAGAAGGCAAAACTTATTTGGGGGAAGTATCATTATCTTCGTAAGTCTCAAGTTTCTTTTGCCTGGTACAGAAGACTTTTAAAAGGGGTGGGGAAGTCATTTGAACAAACAGTATGAGTGGCATGAACTTATTCAAAAATTCCTCCTTCAGGAACAACAAATCTTTAAATCAGCAATACATCAGAGGCTACATAGAGATATGCTATAATCAAAATCTGGTTAATATAGAAATGGGAAATTGTCCACCCCCTGTTGGCGAATTAACAGAGCTGTTTGTTACTAGTTTTAAGACAGTTGCTTTTCTGCTTTCCTGTAGCCTATCCACCCAAAGGGAATAATCAAAAGGTTGTAATGAGAATGTGCTGTTTGTGAGTAATATCTCTGAACTACTGTGATCTGTAGTCCCTTTTTGTTAAAAAAAGCCAAACCAACCCAAACCCAAAACCACAATGCTCCTTTCCTTTAAGCATAATCTCGTATTTTTTAAAAGGCAAAAAACTAAGAAAGTTTTTTTACCTCAAACAGGTATTAAATATATTAACTAGATATCATCATGAACGAATGCTTCAAATGGTCATTATTTAGTATTTTTCAGATGAAAAGAAGACTGAATAAGTTTGATATGCCATTTGCTGGTTTAAACACTGAAATAAACAATATTTGCGATGCTTTCCAAAACTCAGCTGTCGCACCTTCATGCTGCCCACATCCTCCATCAATTTGTCAACATGCAACCATGGTGCTGGAACACAACAATGAATTCATAGCACCTTCTGTCTATACACTGTACACAAAATCACAAAATTCCATTACAATATGTTGTGACAACCAATTGATTTATGTGGGTGTGGTTTTAGCAAGGCATTAAAATACTTATTAACTAAAATTAATAACACAATAATTATTACAATTAATAAAGCAGTAAAACAACAAAAAAACCACAACACATGCATATGTCTCACACATGACCCTTTACCATTATCTACAGCATAGGCCACTGCTTCACAGCTTGCCCGGGAAAGTTGTGATCCTGTACACCTACTCCAACAGGAGCTGGAAGGAAGAGGGCACACACACTGGCTCAGTCATAAGCAAGGATGGTCATGCCGATCATGGTACAGTCTTCCACACAGCAATCAGGTGTACCTGTGATGGATTGTTGGGAGTCTTCAGAGCATCTTCCCCAAAATCTTCTTTACTATGCAGGGCTTATGTCACTACTCTCTTGCTCTGAATGTTACATGGGTCATGAAATCAATTCTGCTGATTTCATCCAGTCACTATCCCTTTCATGTACTGGTCACTTCCTCATGTTACTTCTGCATACAAATTTCCAGGCTTAGTTGATTACTGCTGGATGTTACTTCTGAGTCACTGTAGTCATTTATTTCCAGCCAAATATTGTTTGCTTCCTTCCCCCAAAAACTCTGAGTTTGCCTTTCTTGCAGCTGTTCTATAGCTAAAAAAGTGTTACTTCTATGTGATCTGTTTATTAAGATTAATGTTACTTTTTGGTCTGAACCTTAGTTCAACAAAGAATAAGAAATTTATTGGAAGATACATACATGCTTACTTATCTTACCCAACCAGCCTACCTGTGAACAGAAATGGTTCTTTCAGACTCCTAACCCTTAATGTAAAAATTTACAGGAAGACCTTGCTGGGTCTCAGCTGTAAGGAATCCATTGCAAAATCGAGACCTGAGTTTGGCTCAAGCATCAACATTTGAAATCATCATCTCCCAGCTGTGGATCTGTCCAAACACCCATGGAGTAAGTGCAAGATTCTCCACACCTAACTTTGGCTATCTGAAAAGCTATATGTTCTTTAAGTTAGGTATGCACGTTTCCTCTACAGCCACCAGAGACAAGTATAAATGTTTTCTACCTGCTTTAGACACCTATTAATTCAAAACTATTGCAGGAAATGTATAGTCCAAAAAGTCGTATTAACAATTTTATCTCTGCCAAGACAGTTGCTCACACCAGAAAGAAGATGTCGTAATGCCAAATACATGCATTCAGGTTTTTAAGAAGTTATACCTTTTTACATGTGGCTCCATTTTCTGGCAGTGAGGCCCGTGTCCACCAAGTCTTAAATACACACGCAGTGTGCATGTGTGCACTGTGACCACTAGAAATAATGCTATAATAAGGTGCAGCAGAAGAGTTGAAAAAAATAAATTAATAAAACTAGTGACTAAAAAGTCCTGCTTTTTCATTGTATTCCAACCTCCACAGCTAAAATACGAAAGTATTTCTGTGAAACTGTCAGTAGTTGATAACAAGGACGTATCAGTTAAAGGTGATATAGTTTTATACAAAAAGATGTTCAGAAATTCAAATCTATTGACTTCAACTTGCAAGTAAAACTTTCAAAACAGCCTTTAAGAAAGATGATTCCATCCATTACATTTGCGAAGAGCAGATCTTAATAATTCAGTCAGGATTTAATGAGCAACAAGAACTGCACAGAAGCTGGAAAAACATATCCATATATGTTTATGAAAGTTTTAAAATAAGTTAATTTTCCATCATGTTTGTGCATATATTGGGCCATATGTGTTAATACTTTCTGTCTGTACTGGCTTGCTCTGTGGTGTAAAAGAGCAATAAAAAGAATTTAACTAGCTGGTGAAGCAAGGTTTACACATGCTTTGAACTGAGGAACATGCTTTGAACATGCTTTGAACTTTCTGATGCTGGAGGGAAAAGGGGCCCAAGAAAGTTGGTTAATATTCAAGGACCACCTCCTCCAAGCTTAGGAGCAATGCATCCCTACAAAGAGGAAGGCAGGTAGAAAATCCAGGAGGCCTGCATGGATGAACAAGGAGCTCCTAGACATGACCAAAAGAAAAAAGGAGGCCTATAGGGAGTGGAAACAGGACCGGGAAGCCAGGGAGGAATACAGAGGAATCATTCGAGCAGCCAGGGATCGAGTCAGACAAGCTAAAGCCCAGACAGAACTCAATCTGGCCAGGGACATTAAGACATACAAAAGAATCCTTCTTTAAGTATGTCAGCATGAAAAGAAATACTAGGGAAAATGTGTGCCCACTCTGAAAGGAAACGCAAGAGCTGGTGACATAGGACAGAGACAGAGCCGAGGTCCTAAATGACTTTTTTTCCTCAGTTTTCATTGGCAAGGACTGCAGCCGCGCTGCCCATGACACAGAATGTAAAGGCGAGGATTGGGAAAATGGAGAACCGCCCACTGTAGGTGAGGATCAAGTGCGAGAACACCTGAGGAACCTGAAAGTGCACGAGTCCATGGGACCTGATGACATACATCCACGGGTCCTGAGGGAACTGGCAGATGAAGTCGCTAAGCCACTAGCCATCACATTTGAGAAGCCATGGCGATCTGGCGAGGGTCCTGCT
>NW_009648241.1:589689-641001 GCF_000708025.1 Charadrius vociferus | reverse complement strand
TTTTTTACTCTGAGGGTTGTAAGGCACTGGAACAGGTTTCCCAGAGAGGTTGTTGAGGCCCCATGCCTGGAGGTGTTCAAGGCCAGGCTGGAGGTGGCCTTGGGCAACCTGGTCTAGTGGGAGGTGTCCCTGCCCACGGCAGGGAGGTTGGAGCTGAATGATCTTCAAGGTCCTTTCCAACCTAAACCATTCTATGATTCTGGAGGGAAGAGGGGCCCAAGAAAGTTGGTTAATATTCAAGGACCACCTCCTCCAAGCTCAGGAGCGATGCATCCCTACAAAGAGGAAGGCAGGCAGAAAAGCCAGGAAGCCTGCATGGATGAACAAGGTCACAAATATGAATGTGGACAAAGAGCTTGATATCTACTTATATTCTAGGAAACAATATCCTCAGAAGGAATTAGCATGAAGCAGAGAGTTAAAGGAATGATTCTGAGCACTCACATGATGTCAAGTTTTTTTTTTTTTTTATGAAAATCTCTTAAAACATTATTGAGAGGTATATTTTTATTCAAAAATGAACATTATGTGTTTACTCCAAACAATGAACATTAAACACTGAGTGCTTGGAGTAAACTCCTCACTGCAGACTAAGATTTCTAATTCAGGAATTAACAGTGCAGAATTTCATATGAAACACTAGATCTGTTAAAAATGTTTTTAGTAAGCCTGCCTTAATGTTTTCTGTGCCCAAGAGGGTTGGTAACAATGTGTGAGGATCACAGCTGCGGTGACCAGACCTTTCTGTTACCAAACAAAGTGTAGTTATTGCATTTGTAGAAATGGCAGTACATTTATCAAGTGAGTTAGAATGCCAATAAGTGGGCAGGTGAAAAAAGTTACAAAGATGGAGTCAATGAATAAGGTACAAAGAAACAAACAAGAGCAGCAAAATACTCCCAAATGCAGCTGAATACTGAAAAGTAAGGTACATGGGAGGTTTCATGGTACCATACCAAATAAATCATCTCTAAAGTGCCAAATTTCTTGGAGAATTTTGTATGTCAGCTTCAGATAGGGTTATACTCCATTCTCTGATCATTGTACAATAAATGGCTGGAAAAAATCTGTGTGTTGTTGGCTTTATTTAAGTTTGAAGATGGCAAAAATATTTCTACAGCAGATAGAAGACAGCCCATCAGATCACCATCAGATCACTCTGTGTTGCTGTTACATACAGAAACACATGTACGCATACACAGACGTACACATACACCACATACACATACACATAGACACACATACACATACGAGTACATAAACCACAAGATATCTGGACAAATTAATCTGAAATCTGGGAAGCCTATCAAATGTGCTCAGAGGTTCTGTGCTCACCATGGACAAAATATGGGCACAGAATGCAAATCTGAAGGGGGGATATTTTTGAAAGATGAGCAGTTACTCTGCAAATAAGTTCAAGGCTTCACATTATAGTTATGCCACTATAACTCCCTGGCAATGAAGGAACAGCCCTGTCTCCCAGCCCAGCCTTTCTTCTGATCATATAGCTCTGTCTCCTCTTTTGCAACCATATGGTTGCTCATCAGCACTTGAAGTGAGCTAGAGCAAAGACCTAAAATAACAGAAAACTACTTGGTTGGGTTTTGGGGTAGTGGGGGTTTTTTTGAGTGTTTTTTTTTTTTTTTTTTACTTTGGCTGGAGTGGGAAGAGGAGACATATTTGAAATGCATTTTACGTTTCTGAATCTACTTATGATGTGATCAGACATCCAACACAAGCCAAGCAAAAGGGTGTGGCTGCTCCTATCAGTAGGGGCTGTTTGGTGAACCATGACAGATGAAACACAACACTTAACTCTGGGATCTTCTGAAAATGAAGACGACTTTGCTACTACGAGGACCTTGTGAAGTGGATTGCTTAAGGTACCCAGTACTAGGCAGAAATATCCTTGATAAAATGACAGATGATTAAAGAAAAAGAGGGGGAGAAAGACCATGTTCTAACAGACATACTTGTTATGAACTTTCATTAATAGAACTCCTGTACAAAAACTTTGTACCATCCTTTCTCAAAGAAGGTATAGTATAGAGATATAGAGGATTTCAGTTGCTATTATCATTGACTATAGGGATTGAAGTTTCAGCCCTATTTCCTTTCAAATGCATTTCTGCCTGCGCTTCAGTGTTGTCTGGATCTTCACATCAGCACAGGATACCTGGACCCAGGAGAGGTGGCAAGCAGCATTTATGCAGCCACCTTTAGATGTTCTGCCAGTAGAAGGCAGCCTTGATTTATCCTAGGAGATAACCAAAAGATATTCCAGCTACCAATGAAACAAATCGGTATCAAATCAGAGCACCCTGGCAGGCTTTCTACCATTGAATACTGCCTGCTATTTAACCCTCTTGTAAAGGGGGCTCTGTGCTGTAAATAGTTCCTTGGCAGATCGCCACCCAAGGCCCAGTGCCAGGGTTTACTCCTGGCCTTGTTGTAAGCCTGGACCCATGGGTTCACCTGCCATCATGAGGTCAGAAGTTTGAAAGGCACTCATATTATTTAAGGCAACAGTTTAATTTACTTTAAACATTAAAAACAAACAAGCATAATGAAATCCACTGCAATGGTAACTTCATGCACATTCATGTTGAGCAAATATATTGATCACCCTTTGCAAAGATGTACTTTAATATGTTGTAAGACCGTGCTAATATAATATAATAAATAAAATGGGGGAGGGTTAAGTACATGATATTAGATCAGCATATTCTGTAGCAGAGATGAAATAGCTCAGAGCATGAGCTTCCTAAAGAAGCATTAACTAGCTTCCATATGTTACTCCAGTGATCAATAGACAGTTCAATTCCCAGACCTTTGTTCTAGCATGATATTATCTAATCCTTGTCCCACCCATTATCAGTAAAAACAAGGGTGGTGTAAACTGACATACCTCCATCACCTCCAAGGGAACTGTATTGAGATTTTTTGGGGCAGACTTCAGTCAGGGTACCTGCTTCCCAGCTTTTCTTGGTGAGAAAAAGAAGTTTTCATTTCACCAAGGAAACATTGTATAAAACAGCTGCTCTGCAAGCTGATAGAAATATATTCTTCAAATGGCATGAGCTCAAAGTCAAATACATGGAGGGTTTTGGTGTGCAAAACTTTGGGAGATGAACGTTTTACATTTCTAGTTTTCTTCCCTTTCTCATTTGTTGTTTCTGTATATCCTACTCCTGGGATCTATCTTTTCTCTTCCCTTCTTTTCTCCATCGCAGCCCAGAAGGCCAACTGTATCACGAGCTGCATCAAAAGAAGTGTGGCCAGCAGGTCAAGGGAGGTGATTCTGCCCCTCTCCTCCACTCTCGTGAGGTCCCACCTGGAGTACTGCATCCACCTCTGGAGTCCCCAACATAAGAAGGACATGGACCTGCTGGAGCGTGTCCCGAGGAGAGCCACAAGGATGATCCGAGGGCTGGAGCACCTCTCCTATGAGGAGAGGCTGAGAGACTTGGGGCTGTTCAGCCTGGAGAAGAGAATGCTCCAGGGAGATCTTATTGTGGCTTTCCAGTACCTAAAGAAGGCCTACAGGAGAGCTGGGGAAGGAGTTTTTACTAGTGCATGTAGTGATAGGATGAGGGGGAATGGCTTTAAACTGGAAGAGGGCAGGTTTAAGTTAAACTTTAGGAAGATGTTCTTTACTTTGAGGGTTGTAAGGCACTGGAACAGGTTGCCCAGAAAGGTTGTTGAGGCCCCATGCCTGGAGGTGTTCAAGGCCAGGCTGGATGTGGCCTTTGGCAACCTGGTCTAGTGGGAGGTGTCCCTGCCCACGGCAGGGAGGTTGGAACTGAATGATCTTCAAGGTCCTTTCCAACCTAAACCATTCTATGATTCTATGATTCTATGATTCTATGTCAGCTACTCATCAGCAAAAAAAAAACTTTGAGGTAATATTGGAAACAGTTTTGTTTCCCAAGTCCTTTGACTACCTGAAGCTCTAACAAGACATTCATGTGAAATACCATACCTACAAAGGCACTAGGGAGAAAAGTAACATAATCCTATGATTCTGTCCTCTGCTTAGGACACACAATTTCCACCCAACTGTGAGGTCTTTAATTCGCACATTTTCACTTAACGCTATTGACTGAGGAGAAAATGTACCTTGGCTTGAAATGGCAAGGTTTCCTCTAGAGTAAACATAAATTATTTTTTTTCTGTAAAAAACATCAAGCAGGACTATGTCATGTACCCAGATGATAAGTATCAGCATGCAGAGGAAAGTATCCTTCCTGAACATCTAAGTCCACAGGAGTTGACTTAGATGACTCCTGTTGACTCCACTTCTGCTTTGCTTATTCCGTGAGTCACACAGAGCAGTCAGAGAACTGTTTTTTTCCCTCAGAAGCACCAGCCAGGATCGCCAAACCACCATAAGGCAGAAAAGGATGAGGTGATGGTTTGTATCACTGGTAGAATAATAAGTCATCATTTCTGCCCCATCCAGATGGTATCAGGGAGGGAGTTGTGCCATCCCCATGCTGCTCACTGAAGAGCACAGAATTGAGTTGTCCCTCACCTGGAACACAGCACAGGGACACAGCAGGCTGCGTTCTGGCATCGATGACAAATAAAACAATTTACATCAAGTTTGTCTCTGTGGCGTGATGCAGCATCCATATGCAGCCAACAGTTTGCACAAAGTTGCTACAGTCTTGATACGTTGACTTTAATGGAGTAAACCCAAAGTATATTGGTGTAACCAAGTGAAGAATCACAGTTCCATGTTGCTGAGGCTGAAATCAGAGCAATTGATGTCATTTCTTGCATACCATTTTATTTTTTAAAAAATAGAGTTTTTTGAGGAGTTGAATCAGTACATTAATTCTGGAAACCTTCTGCAAGAAGATGTTATTTAAATATCTAACAAATAGAACAATTAGTACAGATGCCTTGAAAAATAGACATAGTTCAAAAGTCTGTGCTGTTTGGTTTTGTTTTGGTTGTGGGTTTCTTTTTCCTAACAGCTAAAGCAACTGTGTTTCAGGGTCTGAGTACAGAGAATCAACAATACTTAAATGTAGATTCTTTGGGGAAAAACAGCAGCTACCCCCCACAAACCCACAGAGGAAAGCAGACGGAGGATGCCTTTTTGACAATCAAAGCTTTAACAGGAAGAAGGCACAGACAAAAGCTGGTGAGATACGGCTATTAGAAAGCCTGCAAAAATCTCACGCTTGCACAATTACAAGGTAGTATTGCTGTGAAAGAGATTAAATCAATAAAGAGAAAAGGGAGAGAACAAGAATAGACTGCGTTTATTTCTGCCTCTGTTGGTACCAGTGTATATAATGCAGAAGCCTGGTCATTTCAAATGTTCATCCACATCTTACCAAATTACATCTATTTAAATAAATAAATAAATAA
The DNA here is from genome assembly GCF_000708025.1 of Charadrius vociferus. Classification (NCBI taxonomy): domain Eukaryota; kingdom Metazoa; phylum Chordata; class Aves; order Charadriiformes; family Charadriidae; genus Charadrius; species Charadrius vociferus. Next base: position 635,619 of record NW_009648241.1, on the reverse strand, counting down.
ATAGACAAATAGTAAAAAAAGGGTAAAAATAAATAAATAAATAAATACCAAATAGGGATGCATTTAATCCATTTTTGCCAAGGCAACTTTATTTAGAAAGCTGTTTACCTTTCTGAAAAGCCTCATTAGGCATAAAAACAAAGAATGAAGTTGATTAATGTGCTCTAAGTGTGATGTTCAAATTGTAATTTTCATATACGTAAATGGATGCTTCTGCCGTATTTTGTTTGATAATTTACAGAGTTAGCACCGTCCAAACCACTAATCAGTTTCTTTTTATGAAGACAGCTGCAGAAGATCCTTTTAGAATGCTAATTTTCATTAGTGCCTTCGCTCACCAAGAACTAGGGCCTTTCTCACAGATAACCTCATCACAGTAAACTGGGCTTGGGGAAATTCGGTTCACTTGCAATTCACTTGGTTGGGGATTTTTTTGTTTATTTTGTGTTTTTTTTCAGTAGGGTAATCTGAAGAGAAAAAAGAGCAGCAAAAAATCCCCAAGTGGATGGATTTAAAAGAGAAGAGTGCCTATAAATCAAGACCAAGGTAGTTTATCTTTTCCTCTTTTTTTGATATTATCATCTGCTGAGCTGGCAGAAAAAAAGCAAGTTGCACAAAGGTAGCATTTCTCTAGGTACTGTCTGTATATTTTGTAGGATGTTGACATTAATACAGATTAGTTTTAACACACCACTTTTCTAGTAATTCTGTTCTAAAGCTCCTTTAATGCAAAAAGTAGTGCTACAACCATATGCACTGTGGTAGGAAGCAGAAAAGACAAACCGATTAATATATTGGGTTACCATGTATGAAAAATCAGGTTTAAATCAGAATTAGTTGTATAATGCTATGCTATGTTTTACAGAATTGCCTCAGTTTCTCTCAGAAGTGCTAAAGCTGGCTCAGTGGCAGCATTAGTTTCTGCTAATTTGGAATTTTCATGCTCCAGTGACAGTATTAATTTTTTATGCCAGTGTAAATAGTAAGTAACCAATCAAATGGTCTAAATATATTAATGTTCTGCCTCTGCGCATAGGTATGAGAAGATTAGACTAATTCTGCTGTACAAAGAAAACAGCCTCATGGAAGCACTGAAAGTACATTTACTGTTGCAAGGAAGAATGATTTTTCAGAAAATATTTTGCACAGGACCAGAACAGAATTAGAGGTACTCCCCTAGCTTTAATATTGCAAACAGCAGTAATGAAACAGGCTAGCAGGTTTTATAACAAATCCAAGTATAAGGGTGTTAAACAAACTCTGACAGTGTCAGAAATCAGTCTGAGAACGTCTGACACATGTTCAGGAGCCCCTGCAGTATCTCCACAAAGATTAGAGATCTGAATCTACATTTCAAAATGGAAAATGTCCTCTGTTGCCTTTCCCAGAAATACGTGCTTATACCCATAAACTCCATCTTGAGTCCTTTCCGTTAAATCTTTCCATCTCTTCCACTTAGTCTATACTGTGCCTCCTCTTCTCATCTGCCCCCTGATCCTTCTAGCTGCATACAGACACCTGCCCACCCTGATCTAAGTCACTGAAATGATACTTAGGGTCAAGCAAGCAGATTTGGGATCCCTCTTGTGGAGAAAGAGTCACATTGATGAGACTACATAAGCAGGATGGGATTTTCCAAAAGGCAAAAAGATATTCTGTGGTTAGGCATGTTGAATATCAGTCTGTACAATTACTGCAAGAAAAAAACCTTTGCACTTGTGAACTCTGTCTTTTTGCCCAACTTCCATAATTCATTGGCTCTATGTGATGTGTTTATAAGCAATTTAACAGAAGAATAAGAGAGAACAATTGTGGAAGCTATGCCTTAATGAGAGGGGGGTGGGGGAAAGGATTACAGTGTACTGTTGAACTGAGAGGATATATACTAAAATAGCTGGCATAGAAGACAGGAAAAGAAGACTGTAAAAATTAGGGGGGTGTGAGGTGCAATAAATGTAACTGGCAAATTGAGAAAGGCTAAGAGAATCACTTAGGTTGACTACTAAAATGCAAGCATAGTACACTGCTTATGCAAAACTGTTTGTTTTAGATAAATGAACTACCAAAGCAACTACCTTTTTAGGTGCACGAGAATGTCAGTCTTCAGCTCAGACACGTGGAAACAAGACTGTGTTATATAGCGTATGTTATCTGTGATAAATACAGCAGATCAGGATGAGTGAAAGAAGAGGAAATCGAAAATGCTTTTGGTCCATAAATGATTATCAGACTTAGGGTGCCGAAGGCTGATAGCAACAGTGGTATTGGAGGCAAGGAGGCAGTGTAGGAAGAGAAATGAAGGAACACTGCTACTATTAAAGAAACACAGCTATGGAAGTGCTACAAAAGCCTTTCTTGTTGATTTCTGTATATTTTCTTTGAATTTCAGATATACAAACAGTTGGGACTGATAGATTGTCACTACATAATCTGTTGCTGCTACACCTGACTGTGGGATCATCCCAGGCTACAGAAAAAGTAAGTTAAGAGGAAGAAAAAATAAGAAAGAAGAGAATATAAGAAAGAAGAAAACAGAAAAAAAAGCTAATTAGGTAGACAGAAAGAGATAATGAGAATCATGGCAAAACTGTCCTCATTTGGCTTTAGAGGGACTTTGACAGCCATTTGGCACCCATAGAAATAATTTCTCACGTGTTGACAAGACAAACAGGGCACTTAATACGTGAGCTGTATTCAATGCTCTCTATAACATCTGCAAAGTAAAGGTTACCTACCCATTCCTTATGTTTCATAGGTTTGCTGCACAAAACCCATAAGAGCGTAAACATGAGCTATGAAGTACCTTAATAACAGAGACATTTTAACTGAATATTCTGAAAATCTAGACTACTTGGAATCATATAATAGTTGTATTATTTTTCTAATTTATATCTATTTTCAAGAAAAAAAAAATGTTTTGATATGAGTAAACATAACATTATCAAATTGACATAAGTACAGAAAACAAAGTGAAGTATGCCAAAATAAAGTCTAGTAGCAGAAAGCGAAGAAAATCTTTGTGTGCTGGTACATTGTGTCTTTTTGTGGGTAAGTTCTTTTCCTCTGAACTCCCCCAAACAAGCTCTATCTGAAACATGATTCACTGGAAATACAAAGTTGTGGGCAAATTATATTTTCACCTAATGTAATCACTGAGTGAAACCTCATCTTTCCATTGAAAAGACACATAGATGCCGCAGAATAGATGAAAGATGGTGTGTTATTTTATAGCAAGTTTTCCTTAGAGTGATAACTGAATCCAACAAAACAGATTCCAGAGTTAATTGTCACTGCGGATATCTAGGGTTGTAATTCTATTATTATCAAAGCTCACTTTGAGACCATATGCTTGCTTTTTTCCCTTGACAGTTATTTATTTAAAAGACAATCTAAGAGAAAATTTATTTCCATTAAAAATTTTGCAGTCTCACAGCACATTTAAAAGACTATAGTAAGTGCAGTAGATTCTGATGTACAGTCCAAAATTATATAGAATCAGATTATAATGGACAATTTCAAGAACTAACATTAAGGCAACACACCAAGAAAAAAAACCCTGGGGGCAGAAGTTACTACACCTTGATCCAAATATCCACTTTCATAGACGTGTAGGATAATTTAGGTAATAGGAGACCTTTGGGGGTCATCTAGTCCAAACCCTGCTCATAGCAGGGACAAATTCAGAGTTAGAGAAGGTTACTTGTTCACTGACCAGCTGAGCTTTAAACATCTCCTAGGAAGGGATTCCACCACCTCTCTGGGAGACCTCTTCCAGTCATTAATGAACCTTACTGAGGACTTTTTTGTGTTTAAATCCAGTTGGAAGTTGCCTTGCTGTACCTCATGTCCACCATCCCTTGGTGTTTTGTTATATGCATCTGCCAAAAGTCCTTATAAACACCTGTTAGGTAGCTGTGCATGGCAACTGCATCCCCCTTAGCCCTTTCTTCTTAAGGCTGAACAAACTCAGCTTTCTCAGACTCCTGGGTCATGTACTCCAGCCTCCAACCACCATGGCAGCTCTCCTCTGGACTCAGTCTACTTTGTTAGTGTCTATCTTGTACTGGGCAGCCCAGCCCTGGGTGCAGTAACCCACCGGTAATCTCACAAGTGCCAAACAGAGGGGAGTGACCACTTCCCTCAACCTGCTGGCTATGGAGCCCACCCCACCACCAGCCCCAGGGTGCACTGCTGATTCATGTTGAAGTTATTATCCTCCAGGAGCCTTTGTCCTTTACTGCAACCCCCACAACTCTAGTGTTTCCCTGAGGCTAGAGCTGGCTCCCAGGCCATACTAGTGGATGGAGTTATTCCATCCCAGGTGCAGGACATTGCATTTCCTCTTATGAACTTCATGAGGTTTTTATTCATCTGTTTCTCCAGCCTTTCAAGATCTCTCAGAATTTTTGCCTTGTCTTACAGTGTATCAGCTGTTCCCCAACACACTTTCTGAGAGTGCACTCTGTCCCACCGCTATCAGCTGTTCCCCAACACACTTTCTGCACTCTGTCCCACCGACTATTTCATTAGGAAAGTCAGTATATATATTTCAGCCCCAGTATTGATCCCTCAGGTATGCCACTCATAACTTGTCATTGCTGAATATTGACCCACCAGCCTTTGAGACAGATGAAGTCTCTACAATTTGAAAAAGATGAGTTTGTGGTTCTGGTTTTCATGAAAGAATTATACGAGATGGGTTGAATGGGGACATTGCAGACTCATAGTAAGGACTAGGAATAACTGACGAAACAGAAACAGGTGGGTAAGAGCATCCCCAGTGAAGAAAAAAAAAAAGTCATTAACTTTAAAACTGGATCAAATCTGAAATCTTATATACTCCCAGCAGGTTAAGACAACACCTTTTACCCCAGAAGACTCAATTAGGGTGTTTGGGGTTTTTTTGACGGTGGAGGGGTTTGTTTTTTTCTAAAGACAACTAAGTCTGTGGATACATTTCTGCAGAGTTTAATAGTCTTACTTCAAAAGAACAGAACAAATTTCTCCACCTTTTCAGTTGACTTTTGATCAATAATCTCATTCCTTTCTTTCTCATGAGACCAATGTAACCTTCTTGTCTTTTACGGTGCCTATACTCAACTTCACTTTGGTCTCTCCAGCTGAGATCCACTCCCTTTCTCTTCATCCTTTCTCCATAAATATAAACCCAGATGTTACCTAGTTCGATGAAACAATGTAGACTCCTCCAGTAGGGAGAAAGTTGCCAATATACCTCATCATGAAGTGTCTAATAGCCCTCTTCATGAAACGAAAGATTGCTACAGGAAAAGAGGAAGATTAATTGTCCTTCATGTTTACCCTTACAAGACCAGAAAATTAGCTTCATTTGTAGCATAAAAGATTTAAAGGGAGAAATTAAAAATGTTCCTTATACAGGAAAAGGCTACCTAAATTGTGAGCTTAATCCATAAAGTCTTTGAAACAGAAGGTGATGAAAAGGGCCACCTATACATCATCCCAGAGTACTGAAGCAGCTAGTGGATGTTATTGCAGGACCCCTCTTGATCATTTACCAAAGGTCTTGGGAGTTTGGGGAGGTCCCTGCTGAATGTAAGTTAGACAGTGTTATTTCAATTTACAAAAAGGGCATGAGGGAAGACCCAGGCAACTACAGACCTGTTAGTCTAACCTCAGTTCCTAGAAAAAATATGAAGAAGATTATACTGTTTACTATTGACAGGCATTTAAAGAATAACGCATCAGGCAGAGTCAACATGAGTTCACAAAGGGAAAGTCCCATTTAACTGATTTTATATCCTTCTATGATAAGGTCACCTGCCTAGTGGATGAAGGGAAAGTGGGGGATGTAGTTTTTCTGGATTTTAGTAAAACTTTTTGTCCCTCACAATATCCTTCTGGAGAAGTTGTCCAACTGTGGGATGAGTGGGTTCACAGTGCATTGGGGTAAGAACTGGTTGAAGGGCAGAGCTCAAAGGGCTGTGGTGAAAGGGACTACCTCTGGCCAGTGACCAGACTACATCTGGCTGGTGTTCCTCAGGGTTCAATTATGGGGCCAGTTCTGTTCAACATTATTTAGCAATGATCTGGTTGAATGCATCATCAGAAAGTTTCCTGGTGATATCAGACTGGGAGGTGCTGTTGACTCTTTTGAGGGACAGGAGGCCTTGCGGAGGAATCTAGATAGATTGGAGCATTGGGATGAAATTTAACAAGACAAAATGCTGGATACTGCACCTAGGACAGAGTAATGCAGGGCACGAGTATAAACTGGGAGAGGAGTGGCTGGAGAGCAGCCCTGAAGAAAGGGATCTGGGGGTGCTGGTTGACAGCAGGCTCAATATGAGTCAGCAGTGTGCCCTGACAGCCAAGAGGGCAAACTGCATCCTGGGGTGCATCACAGTATCACCAGCCCATCAAAAGAAGTGATTATCCTGCTATATTCAGTGTTGGTGCAGCCTCACCTTGAGTACTGTGTGCAGTTCTGGGCCCCACAATTTAAGAAGGATGTGAAGGTGCTTGAATGCATCCAGAGGAGGACAACAAAGCCTGTGAAAGGGCTGGAAGGAATGTCCTATGAGGAACAGCTAAGGACTCCTGGCTTGTCTGGTTTGGAGAAAAGGAGGCTGACAGGTGACCTCATTGCTCTCTACAGCTTCCTGAGGAGGGGAAGTGGAGACGGAGGTGCTGATGTCCTCTCCCTGGTATGCAGTAACAAGATACATGAGAACGGTTCAAAGCTGTACCAGGAGAGGTTCAGACTGGACATTGGGAAGCATTTCTTTATTGAGAGGGTGGTCAAACACTGGAAGAAGCTTCCTAGAGAGGTGGTTGATGCCCCAAGCCTGGCAATGTTTAAGAGGCATTTGGACAATGCCCTTAACAACGCACTTTACATTTTGGTTGGTTCTGAATTGGTCAGGCAGTTGGATTAGATGATTGTTGTAGGTCCTTTCCAACTGAAATAGTCTGTTCTGTTCGGTTCTATTCTATTCTATTCTATTCTATTCTATTCTATTCTATTCTATTCTATTCTACATCTGAACTGTGCATGTTTGATAACTATCTATACCATGACCAATTCTCAAGACACTTATTTTCCTTCCCTGAGAAACCTCAAAATAGCACAAAAGCTACTGTATGTCATGGCTCTGTTCCTAGGGTTTGTACAGCCAGAACCACATAGAGCCTCAGGACAGATGTTGCTGAAAAAGTTTGCATGCACCAGGTCTAGCAGGCAATTCTGGACCACAGAAATTATATTTTTTTTCAGCCCTTAATGAAGTGCATTGTTGGAAAGGGTTGGAACTGGATGAAATACCACCAAAAGAAATGCAGGATAATTAATTTGAAGAAAATCAGTCACCCAGAACTCTTTCAATTCATTTTTCTTAAGCTGACAGTTAAAGGAATACGAGGAATGCTGTCAGTAAGCATGGTCATGCAGAGTTCAAGACTCCTACATATTCTGCAGAAAGATATTTGCACAAATGTTGACACTATATTTGCAAGTTATTCTTTATAAGATTTTCAGACATCCAAATAAGGAATAGAAACAACTCCATGCAATTTATGTAGTCATAAACTACTGGTAGTGAAATCTTACTCAAAGCAAATACACTGAAGTCTGTTGACATAAGTTGATCAAACAATTCTCAACAACCAGATTTCTAAAAATCAAAGTCTACTTGTGGGTAATTTACAAGTAGAAAAAGGTCATGCTTTGTTGATAAATGATTCATTATACGTAGTCTGCTCAGTACAGACCATCTACTCCATTAATAAACAGCACAGATGACAATCTAATATTTTTAAACCTCCTTTTATATTCACCCTTTCCAACATCTAGCTTTTATTTCAACGCTTTAGGAGTCTTCCTAGCTATGTTATTGAAAAGGCTCCCAATGTTAAAAACGTACCTCATTTTCCCAAACTGAAGTCCTCCACCATCTGCAGTGATCTACATAGTTCTATCTTAAAAAAAAAAAAGGGGGATGAATTAGTCAGAGAACATGCAACTTCCAAATCCAAGGATTCAAATACCCTTCCTCTAGCTCCTTTGCATTTAATCCCGAGGATCTGGTTTTGAGCATATTGTCTAATAAGAGCTCATACACTATCACAGAGTCAAAGAGTGCCTTGGACATGTTCTATTTCATTGCATTTAAGGTTTGATTCTGCAGCACTGAATGCTACAGAAACACTTCCTTTGACATTTACAAAGGCTGTACAAGGCTATGGCACTTCATAAGTAGAAGATAGGTTTAAACTTACATATAAAAGTACAGTAGAGCTGTATTTTTTTCTAAGAAACACCACTTACTGAGAGAGCAGCTGTGTACTGCACCAGATCAAGTTTGAGTGGTTTTAAGAAGCCACCCCATGTAGAGCCCATTACAGTAATCCAATTTTGATGGATGAAATCCAAGTATACATGCACTCCTGGTGATTTCCTGCCCCGAAAATATTTAAATACAATGAAAGAATTACAGTATTAAACAAATTTCCTTTTTGATATTCAATAGGCATTGAAATAGGAAACTCCTAAGTGAATAGCAGAGCCCTTATACTTTAAGTAAGTGGTACAGTGTATATGCATAAGCAGCTCACCACCAGCAAGATTTAACAAAGTTATTCTTAATAGGCACCCTGAGTGCTTTGCCTTCATGAAGTACTGGCCTTTTTCTACCTTATAATCAGCATTTATGGATGGCATATCACTCTGTGACCACTACTGTACTACTTCTGCACTCGGCGTGTACCACTTGCACAAAAGGCCAATGGAGTTTGCTCTGTTTTGGAATGCCATCTGAAGAAACTTGGAAATTGTATGAAACATTCTCCATAACACAACGCAGGTCTTATTACCAGTTTTGCACTCAGAAAGGGACATGTCATGTTGATGACTCCAAGATGCTTTCCAGCAGGTATTTCATCACAGGAAAATAGTAGTGGAACAATATATGGAGAAGCTAGCGTGAGGAGATTATGACACACCAAGACTAGAATTACTCCTTCCTTCCTTCAGGTACAAGCAGTCAAAAATATTCTTGAGGATTTCAAGAATGGCGAGCGATTTTTCCTGCCATTTTCTCTTTAAAAGACAGGAGCACCCAAAGAAAAAGATTTTTTTTGTTTTTTTTTTTTCAGTGATCTTTCCCCGTATATGGCGGTTGCCATGTTAGTACATCCTTGGAGCCAGGTTTTGCCAGCCATTTTTATTCCACTAAAATTGATAACACATATTATACCCAGACTAGCAAATCACAACAATTCAAAATCCCCTGAATCTCTAGCAGAGTTTAGTCTCATTTTGACACCCAAACATTCACCAGTACTTCTACAGTTACAGTCTCTGGGCTTTGGCTTCAGCTTCTCTGTTAAGGAAATCTGCCTGAAAAAAACATTGTACCTTAATATCTGTCACAACCATTAGAGGATCAAGACTTGAGGCTGGCAAGTTTTGATTATGTATCTGTAATTACATATGATTTATATTTTACAGGGATAACAGAAACATAATACCATGAATACAATGAATCAGGGTTACAGAAAACCAAAGTAAGAAAGAAAGAAGCTAAAAAAAGAATCTTGGGTTTCATATGTGGGTTTGATACCATTTATCTTGGATATGTCTTGAAACAAGTCTGGAGTTGCCCTTTGGTCTTTTCAATTTGTAATTGTCATGGTTTGGGTACATTTCTTTTTGCTTTGAAAAATTGCCATGTATGACCTCACCCAAAGATTGTAATGTGCAAACCATCAAGCATTTACACAATAAAAATAATTGCAGTTATTACCGTATAATACTGTAAAGGAAGACTGAAAGTTAAGGCAAGTTTTTACAAAACTGCTGTTTATGATGCATGGACGAAAAGCAGTGTTCTCACAAAGTTCTGCTGAAATCAAAAATCTTACCTCTAGCTCATAGTTCCATCACTGAAGAAGGCATCTACGCTATTGCAGATTTTTTTAAATGTCATACAAATGATAATGACAGCTAAATTTTATATGTACATGTCTGGAAGACTGCATTTATTTTTTAGCACTATATAAATTTTAATAAACATACTTATTACTGAGAAATTTACCCTTAAAATTCTTACATAACATTGCTTGCATTGGCATACACCAGTAAATGTAAAATTCTCCAACGGAATCAAGTGAACTTGAAAGACAACCAGAAATGAAAAATGTATCTGGATTTTACATATATTGGTATTCTGAGAAGTAATCGTGAATGAATAACAATAATAATAAAACACTTCTAATTTCAGAGCAGCTTTTAAAATATGTTCCCTTCATATATCTTCATGATTCTACTTTGTTTTCTAGAATAAACATTTTAAACAACACGTTGTATTGAAAGGAATATTTAATGCAACAATGAATAGTAGGCCAGAAATATATCCAGCAGTTTTTATGCAAGTTCATATGAAAAAATAATTGTATTTCTTTCCTTGACTGGGTATTTGTAGCTCAATCTATATGATCAAACAGTACCACATACCAACCATTCTACTTGAAAACAAACTAAAATACAATTTGGAACCATTATTCAGTGAGTATATTTATAGAAGAAAATCATAGAGGTTTTGGTTTTGGTTTTGGTTTTTTGTGTTTTTTTTTTCCACAAACTGAAGAAGATATGATATTCATCAAATACAGTTCAAAATGAATAAATAAGTTATTCACAAAGTACTAATAAATGATGCTTACCACATAACTTCTCATAGAAACAATAAAATCTTAGTTTTTTAACAAAGTCCTATATAATTTCCTGCTTCCAAACCAACCTCTTCCTTCAACTCCTTGTCCTAACCAAAACAATTTCTACCCCAGGTGGAAGACAGAGATTGCAAGTCCACAGGGGTTTATGCTGTACTGACCACTATTTGTAAATTACATCAGACACAGAAGTGATAAGTATGATCTCCAAATAACCATAGCTGTATATTCTCCAAAAACATTTTAAATCAAAGACCTTGATTAATGTGACTAGAACACACTGTCCTGATTTGAGGTAAAACAGGACCAATTTTGTTCAGTAACTTTGCTTCTTAGCTAGGCCTCTCTATCTACTGAAATTAACAGCATATTGTGCAGACAATGTTCACTCCCTCAGAGTGATAAAGCCTATGTTTATAGCTGATGCCCAGGCATGGTATGCAGAGAGAACCTTGCTTATATTTATTGCTATAACACCCAAGGCCAACCAACTTTGTTATTTGCTCCGATGGAGGGTCGGAAGCAAAAAAGCATAGTGGGGTCCCACCTGCAGGGAGGAGCAGACAGGACAGGTGACCCAAAACTGACCATCTGCCTTGTGCTCAGTATAAAAGCTGAGGGATCAAAGGGTCAGGTCTCTCCCTTATTCAATGGCCGATTTTGGAGGAGGACTCTGTTCGTCTACCTTTGATCCCGATCCTGAATGCAGATCCAGAATCCAGTTCCCGTCCGTCACTGAATCCAGCCTGGGACTGCCCCAGTGCCAGCCAGTGTTGTGATTGTCTTCTTGGGAGCTTGATACAGTTTTGTATATATTTCATTATTTCTTTTTATGTTATTACTAATATTTCATTAAAGTAGTTTAGTTCCTTCTAAACTCATAAGTCTCTTTTTCCCTCCTTTACCTCTCTCTTTGAAGAGGGATAGAGGCGAGCATCTGTCGGTCCCATCTGGATTCCCCCAGGTCCCCAGTAGTCGATTTGGCCTAAACCACATCACACACTTAAACATAAGCCTCTCTCACATCACTATGAGACTTTGCTGATATCAATAGATATAGCTTAAGAGAATGCTGGCACAAGAAATCAAGTACGTAAACCCAACCATAACAATAAAGGTATATGAATATATTTTTTTTATATGGGCCTAAGTGAATCAACAACCTAGAATAGATTCTAAACAAGTATATAAATATTTAGGACTATGACTATATTCAAAACATATCTTTGGATTGTAGCTTCTATTTGAGTCATGAATAAACAGTTCTTACATAATTAGGAACTTTTGGAAAAGATGACCTACATTTGAAATGGCATCTTACACCATTAGTGTTTAGATAGTAAGAGTATGAGAGAAATTTGGGAGTATAATAGAACCTTTCATACATCAAGAAGAATTATACTATATTTCACTTCCATTATTCTCATCCTCTTAAATTTAAGATTCAGGGTCAGCTTCTTAGCAGGGAGGATTTACCATAATAGTACTCAACCCAACATAGTCACAATAGTCTTGCTATGTTGTGACTTCAGTGACCAGCTGTTTTGAGAACACCACTTTGCTAGCCACTGCTGTAAATAAATCTCTTATTATGGGTATAAAAATCTAGCAAATGATAATATATTTAGTTGGCAAATTTTCAGCAAAACTTACCCTACTAGGTAAGGAAGTGCTTATCCCATTCCTTAAAATTTACTATTCCCCTGCAAGCAGCAGCACCAAATACTGGTGTAGTCAAATGATTAGGAAGTCCCCACTGCCGTCTGATCACTCTCAGAGAACGAATGAGATTTATGGTTAGTAGGCTGATCCAATATGATTTTCTCATCTTAAGTGCTCAAAAGTATAACTGTCTTTCCTACAAGAGCAATCCATGCAATTACATAGCAAATGTAAAAATTAGGGGACTGAATTCAGTGAGAAGTGATAACAAAAAACTACATGATGAACTTGTATCTTTAATGAAGAATATTTTGTTCCCTACTGAATATTTTTAGTGTATGAAGTTAGGTGCAGGTCAGATGGACACACTACTAATCACTTCAATGAAGGAAGTATAACCTAGATCCATATTCATCACATAATGAAAATCATGTTTCATGTTGGGTTGCAGGAAGATCCACAAAAAAGAACCACAGCAAAGAGCAGAGAGAATAAGAACAACTGCCCTCATTTAGTAGCCCTTACCTATACTGTCAAAGTCACAGGGGAGAGTAATTAAATTTAATAGAAACCACCCATGATTTGAGGCTGCCCTCATTTTAGGAATGTGAGGGCAAGGAATTCACTGCACAGTTCAACTTCAATTATCCGAATTATTCAGCATCCCATGGTAATCAGATAAAAGTGCTTGCATCTTGATAGAAGTAACAGTTTTTGGGAAACATATATATATGTATATATAGAAGTATATGGAAATATATGTCAAAGAAGAAAGGCAGATTAGAGAATCTTTGATGCTCAGCTGAATTGGGTAGAAAATTTCACGAGAAGAGTATTATAATAGATTCAGTTTTGAAAATGAAGATATGCATTAAATTGGTGGGTTTTGATCAAGCATTTATAGGGCATTCAGTTCTGCATAACAATAAATACTGCCATCGTGTTTCCAAAACTGCTTCAGATAGCATGTAGAGGTCAACATGCAAATGAGATGTGATGCACAGTGTTGCTCAGTAGGCAAGAAGGTAAGGAGAAGGAGCATTGGGCTGACATGCATGCCTTTTGACAGTTTACTATTTCTGTCTTATTATTTCTGCTCCTCAAGGACATGAGAGTTATAATCCGATAACTCCATTTTTATTTCAGCACTGGAGAGTCTCTGAAACCTCTTTTATTCTTTGATTTAACAGCAATCTGGTCCATACTTGTATCCAAATCTTTTAAATATCTTTTATGGCATTCATTCACAAGCTCGCTAGAAGCTGCCATCCTTCATGACTGCTAGCTTCCCAGTAACCAACAAACCTAGCCTTTACAGAACAACTTCTGTCATAAACATTGCATCCCAAAGTGGAACAAACAAAAAATAGTGGTGACTGTGTTTTACAAACAGAAGAAAAATCTACAGATTACTCATTTAAAATTCTGGGAAAGTACTGCTTATGCAGAATGGGGATACTAATAGTAGACAATTACCCTTACTATTTCAAACTATTGCAAGGGTGTGATAGTGAAAACATTGATTTGCATAACATCCATCCTGCACACCTTGGTCATCATAAGCAAATAGGTTTAAAAGTACTAAAAAAAAAAAAAAAAAATGGAAAAAGGAATCATCTAAAGATTACTTCATAATTTATAAATCAACGCACGGTTTGACTGAGAATTTTCAAAAAATTTTGGCAGAAAATAATAGGTGGGGAGGATTATTGAAATACTGACGTCTTGTAATACAAAGTTGCCATCTTCTAAAAGTTTCATGTCTACAAAGATGACAGTCATCATATAATTTAACTGTAAGTAGTATCCTTGAAAGCTCTTTTAATATTAAGATAGAGAAAACTGTCCAAGAAATCTGTAATAAAAAAAGAAAGTGTAGGCAGAACAACAAAAGATGCATTATGATAGACCTGCAAGAGTGCAACCAATATTAAATATTTTTCTGTTCATGTATGAAGCAATTCAGGAAGAAAATGGAAAATAACAACACAGAGTACATTTATCATCTTCATACATATTTGAAACAAAGACCATAAGTAATGCTGGATAATAGCATGAGAAAATAAGAAGCAAGATATAAATCTATAGGAAGTGTAGAAAAGAATATAAGTTAAATTATCTATATCTGCTGCAATAACAGATTATTTCTAAACAAAAAGAGTGAAAAAAAATGTAGACATTCAAGAAAAGAGTGATATGTAACCCACTAAAATACCACATAAATGTTGACTAGCTGTATGAGAAGAACAAGTAAGCTAAGGCAAGCTAATCACAGAAAAAAAGAAAAATCTTGTTTAATTTATTAACCATAGTGTTTAGTCTCATCCATTTATAGCAATGGATTAGTATCTAGTATTATAATAGCCTATAAAATGAAATTTAAGCAAATGAAATGCATATATACTCATATTGATATCTTAATACTAAATACAAAGTAATAACACTCTAGTTATACGTTAATAAATTATACTTTGGTAAAACAAACATGACAACAAATTCCAGAAAGACTATATTACCATATACCTATATTTTTAAAACATTTTTTTATTATAGCACATTGATCATTTGTTGCTGCAACGCACCTTGAAGTTTACAAAGCTTCAGGATGATCAGTGGTTGTATCTTGCTACTGTTCAAAGGTTTGACGTAATTTTTACACTACCTTGCACCTTTCAGCTCCAGTTACCTGCATTTCTGCAAGGCAAGAGCAAACAAATTTTAAAATGACACTATTCCATCTGAAAACATTGAAAAAATGAGAACAAATCTACCAAGGAGAAGAGCAGAATCTAGATCAACTGGAGCAAAAGCCAAGCACAATGCTTTGTCTTCTGATACCCAGTTTAAAGGATAACTTAGATTCCTCTATCAGTTCTGTGTTCTTGGCAAAAAAGAATTTAGTGTGTGCAAACAGGCAAAGGAACATCACATAAGTCCATTTAACTAACTTATACTATTATTAGTTCCTTCATTTATGAAATCAGTGTTATTTTTATTATGCCTGTCTTAAAGGCTTGATTTATTTAAAAACAAAATACAAAAATATGCTAAAAAACTATTAAATGAACTCTTTTTCTGGCTCTAAGTTTGCAACACCTTTCTCCTTTCCAGTTGATTCTTATACACATTTCTGGCTGTTGACTCTTCCATTCAGGCCACTAAAGGTGTTTTAAAGAAGTTGCCTTGCCGCAATGCTCATGACAGATCCAATTTTTTGCAACAGAGATTTCAGCATTCTGCACAGCAGCTATCAGAACAAAGCAAATATAAGCAGTCTTAGAGATACTGTCTTAAAATCTGGCACCATGTTCAAAGATTGATCCGTATAATACATCCTGTCCTTAAGCACAACTCTGAATGTCATTTCTATTAATTCAAAGGTTCTTTCAAAGACCGACCTCGCTGGATTCTGTTTTGCTGGTTTTATAATGAAACTCTTTACACCCACAACAGGTCTTGCAACACAGCATTATGCTGTCTGCTGTAATCCACTATTACCTCAAAGAGATATATAGAAATATATATCAATATGTCAATTACCTTTAATTAAATGAATATCATCTCTTTAGAATCAGGTCTTTGCCAAAATGAAAAAAAAAAGTGTTGCAAGTTGGCTAGCCAACCCTTCATCAATTGGCTGATTGCTGACAGCTCAGTGGTACATGAATCAAGAGCCAGAATGTCATTTGCTAACATATCGGGAAAATTATTTCTGGCATCAGACTGCACCTGCATGTCATAAGAAAATGCTTCTATTCATCTCCACAACCAGTGCAATGAGACCAACAGAACAAGTCTGGTTTTCAAGTCTTGTATGCGTGTCACTGTATTAATATGGCAGTGAAAAATATTTGATTTTTCTAAATAAATCCTAATGAACCAAAGTAAGAACAGCAAAGGATACATTTTGAAAGTCTGTAGATAACATTTACAAAAGATCGTAAGTAACTTAAAAGCTGAAAGTCACTACTGAAAAGAAAAAATAAAGATTTCTATAGTCCCTAGTGGACTCCCTAGTAGGAGGGTCCTGAATACTAAGACTGACAAAACTGAAGGCTTATGTTTTAACATTTCTCTATTGACCAGGTAGTCCAAGACTTTCCTCCTCCCCTTCAAGTGCAAAGGTTCCCTTACATCTTTCTGCAACCCCATTCCTAGGCAGTGTATACAACTGCAGACCTATGAATTTTACCATAGGACCAAGCAGCCAGAAGTTAAGCACATGGGTGTCTTTGGGACAGATTTAAATGATTTGTGTGCCTAAGTGAGAACTTATGGGTAGAATTCAGAGCAAGTGATATCACCGGTGTAACCTTAGGTACTTCACTGAGGTACCTAAGAAATATTACCTTTGATTCCTTCTGCAGAGAAAAAAAAAGTATTCCAAGGAAATAATTCATGTAATTAAAATCATGCTGTCTTTCTTCATGGAACACTAAGTTTACAGCAAAGTGTTCTTGACTTCTGTGCCTCAGTTAGATGGGGTGAATTTTCTGTAGATGTCCTAGCACAAAGTATCAGCTTAATTGTTTTATCCATATACCTCCCACTATGATATGACAGTAGTCTACCTTCCTAGGACTCTATTTCTAAGCATGCTTGGAATGGCATGCTGTGTATCAAGGTGCCTTTCTCTTACTTCAGCCTAACTAGGAAGAAATACAGCATTCTGCCTAAGGACCCCTGAGAGATAGGATGAGAAGTGACCTCAGAACACATGAAGTATTCACTCCCAAGATGAGGTAGCTTTCCTGCTTTAAAAAAATTAATATATGTATATTTATTTACTTATTCATTTAAATAACCTTTTGCTCTGTTGTTCTGCTGATGATGTCTGTTTTTATAACAGCATCTGAACATTGTAAACATACTTTGAGGAGATAGGATCACTAATGTCTGTATCATGAAGTAGGCTACGTGTTCATCATTCCATGTCTAAAACTGTGTCACTGTGCAGAATCTGAGTGCCCTGCAATCAGGATCAGAGAACAAGTCCTTGTTTCCAGGAGTGTTTATTCATTTTATATTAAGATGCTTCTTGAAAAACAAATGAAGAACCAAACAATTCACAAGAAGCTAGAAATCACCAGAAAAACAGAAGCCTGAACTCCTCTTTTGCTAAGCAGTAAGATGCAGGGTCACAGTCCTTTCATCTTCTTCTGATGCATCTTGCACTCCCCTCCTTATGAAACAGCATCAGTAAGGCAGATACCTAGCATATTCTATAGCTTGTTAAGTGTATTATTCTTCTAGTACATATAGAAAGGCTATATGAGAAGATCACTCAATTT
Organism: Charadrius vociferus; assembly: GCF_000708025.1. NCBI lineage: Eukaryota > Metazoa > Chordata > Aves > Charadriiformes > Charadriidae > Charadrius > Charadrius vociferus. Next base: position 617,959 of record NW_009648241.1, on the reverse strand, counting down.
AGATCACCTTTTCCATAAAGGGACCACTTTAAACACAGAGGCAAACATTAAAAAAAAAAAACCAAAAAAACACAAGTACCTTCTTTCCAGTTTTCAAGATCCTTTGTGGTCCTGGCCCTTTGACTGGGTACTTGTGATTTTGCTGTCCAGAAAACTCTCTCCTTTTGAGATTAAACTCAGGGAAATTTTGGGGGAACAGTTTACTACATCCTATAGCAATATAGAAACCACGTTGATTTGGGTTCCCTCTAACCTACCTAATCCTTTAACAAATTCCCAACAGGTCTTGCCACAAACATTTCAGCAAATCTTCAGACCATGCTACAAAGTATGCAACGCATATTCTCAGACCTACACTGCAAAATTATATTCTAGTGGACTACAAGCTGTTATAGTTTAGCCCACATGAAAATTCCCAGGGAGACCAGTGGCAAGTGATAGGCAGTCTGGATTTGTCCATCTATTCAAGTGACAGCCAGTCTTAAACGGTGCAGAAGCCAAGACGTTCTGCAGTGTTTAGTCTATGGGACAAGAGATCATTTCGTGGGGCACATGCCTGAAGGAACCAGGGCATTGCTAGGAACAACCGTGGGAGATTTAAATGGTGCTAGGGAGCGTGAGCGACCAGAATCACTGCAAACAGGGTGGGCAAACATGGCACGGCATGTCAGTCAGGGCATATCATGGCAGCTTGCTTGGCAGCTTACTGGGGAGGGCACGCAGGGAGGGCTATACAACGTGCTTGTAGGTCCACAGCGCAGGGAAGTGCTCTTGGTCTCTACCAAAATGGTGGAAACTGGCCTGAGAGCTAAAACCAGTGCTCCTACAAGGAAAGCCCCTGAGATGTCTGAAGCATCCACCCAGATGAAACTGGTAAGGAAGGAGATTTCAATACAGGTGGTAGGTTGCAGCAAGTGCCTAGACCCTTCTTCTGGTGGAAAGGTAAGTACCTGCAGAAGATGTGCACAGGTTGATGATCTGTCACGTCAAGTAGCCAAGTTGCAGAAAATAGTTAAAATGCTGCACAGTATCAGAGGAGCCAAAATGGAGATAGATAGGTGGTTTCATAACCATGTTCCTGCAGTGGACACCACTGAAAATGAGGCACCTTGGACCCATAAAAACAGGACTCTGTTTCAATGTCCACCTTCCAGCATCACAATCATAAACAGATATGAAGCTTTAACACCTATAGATGCCCACGAGCAAGATCTGCAAGGGGAAACTGTACCAGCAGCACACAATAAATGCTGTAAAAAGAAACGAAGGATGCTTCTAGTGGGTGACTCTCTGTTAAGGGGCACTAAGGTGCCCATCTGCCAGCCTGACATGGAGTCACATGAGGTACGTTGCCTTCCAGAAGCTAAGTTCCGAGACATTGCTGAGAAGGTGCCACAACTTGTCAAGAGCATGGACTACTATCCGGTTACTCTTTCATGTAGGCATGAATGACACCGCAAGCCAGAACCTGGGCAGAATTAAGGAAGACTGTAAAGCCCTGGGGGTGCAAGTGAAAAATATTGGTGCTCAAGTTACCTTGTCCTCCATACTACTAGTTGGAGGAAAGGGGGCAGCCAGAAATAGACATATAATGCATATCAACTTCTGACTACTTGGCTGGTGCCATCCCGAGGGTTTTGGCTTTTATGACAATAGGACACTTTGGTGACTATAACCTGTTAAGGAGGGATGGAATCCACCTGTCTAGAAGAGGCAAGGGAATGCTCGGTGACCTTTCTGAAATGCCTGTACACCAACGCATGCAGCATGGGCAATAAACAGGATGAACTAGAGATCTGTGTGAAGTCACAGGGCCATGATCTCATTGCAATTACTGAGATGTAGTGGGACAGCTCTCATGACTGGAATGCCATCATGGATTGCTACATACTTTTTAGGTAAGAGAGACCAGCAAGGTGAGGTGGCAGTATTGTTCTTTATGTAAGAGAGCAACTGGAATGTATTGAGCTCTTCCTAGGGGAGCAGAGAGGATCCTAATGCAATTCAACAAAGGCAAGTGTAAGGTCCTGCCCCTAGGGAGGAATAACCCCATGCACCTGTACAGGTTAGGAGTTGACCTGCTTGACCACAGCTCCTTGGAGGAGGACCTGGGAGTCCCTGTGGACAACAAGTTGACTATCAGCCATCACTGTGCCCTTATGGCCAAGAAGGCAAATGGTCTCCTGGGGTGCATTAAAAACAGTGTGGCCAGCAGGTCGAGGGATGTTATCCTCCCCCTCCACTCTGCCCTGGTGTGGCCACATCTGGAGTACTGTGTCCAGTTCTGGGCTCCCCAGTTCAAGAAAGACAAGAAACTTCTGGGAAGAGTCCAGTGGAGGGCTACGAAGATGATCAGGGGACTGAAGCATCTGTCTTATGAGGAAAGGCTGCGAGACTTGCATCTGTTTAGCCTGGAGAAGACTGAGAGGGGATCTCATCAATGCTCATAAATATCTAAATGGCAGGTGTCAAGCAGATGGGGCAAGGCTATTTTCAGGAGTTCCCAGTGACAGGACAAGGGCCAATGAGTACAAGCACAGGAGGTTCCATCTAAACATGAGGGAAAACTTCTTTAATTTGAGGGTGACAGAGCACTGGAACAGGCTGCCCAGAGACGTTGTGGAGTCTCCTTCTCTAGAGATACTCAACAAACACAATCCTGTGCAACCTGTTCTAAGTGAACCTACTTTAGCAGAGGGGTTGGAGTTGATGATCTCCAGAGGTCCCTGCAACCCCTACCGTTCTGTGATTCTGTGATTCTGTTTTGCTCATTCCTTTTGAAGAGGAGAGGCAGCTAGCTTCTCTGAAAAGATGCAAGACTCTTGATTCCAGATCGACATAAGTTTCTGCTTGCAACTCTATGCTATACATCTGAGATTTACTAAGGAGGACACAGTGAAGGTATATTCTGGTGTTTCCCAGTGGGTAGGTCTAAATTGCTCCTGACTCACCATATTCATTGCTGGGAGTTGAAGTACCTGTGAACTCTGGAAATTGCTCTGAATTGTAAGAGCCGGGGGTTTTGTTCTATAAAGCCTTAAGGCTCTTTTCAAAATGGACCCAAAAGTAATTTTTGAAAATGGTTTTCAAGTCTAGCATTCAGTATGTTCAAGTGTTTTTATGGTTTTTTTGTTTTTTTTTTCTATAGGATTGAACAGATTATTACAGAATTAAGATTATTGTACAGCTATGGAACACTATGATCGCTAATAAAAGTGATTTTAAAGAGTACCGTTCATCTGCAGTGGTTTGGTTCGAAATGTTAAACTTGAGTAGTATAATGTCAATGTCCATATCCATTATTGGTGCTTAACCATTCTAAATTGTGCAAGTGCAGCTGGAGTTATAGGAGTACTGAAAAACTCTGCAGCCTGGAATGCAATTTTAAAACCTTCTTTTGCATTCAAAGACCTTTAAAATAAAGGCAAAAATATTTTTTTCATGTTCTCCATTTCAGATATCAAATTTTATCATTTCTGTAGCTAAGTAATGAACAACAGGAACACTGAAAACACCATGACACTTTCCACTACTTTATAATATAACAAATATTATGAAGACAGACAAGAACAGCATTCTAAATATTTCATCATTTGGAGGGTAACATTTATAACGGCTGACTGCAACATTTATTCATATTGTAAAAACATTCTGTATGTGTGGTCAGACAAAAAATAAATTTCAATTCTTGCATTAATACTTAGTTCAAATTTAAATGATCTTATATAAGTTTCTTTTGGAAATGACTTAAGGAAATTTAAATCAGGGTCATTTTATTTCTTTGTGATAGGAGGAAACTCATTAGACCAGATGATGATACTGACATTGGAGATGCTCATGTCAGAGAGTCATCCAACATTGCACCTAAAATCAGTGCAGATCAATAGGCATTTCTTGGTACAATTTGTTTGCTGTCAGGTCAGATGAATGACATCTTTGAAAGTGCCTCCATCTTTCTAGTGATAACAAACAGAGTATAAGTTAATTGTGTATCTGAGCCTAGTTAAAATACAAAGGACTACATTTTAGATATCCCAGAAACATTTGATTTAACCCTCCCATGGATATCCAAAATTATTTTGATGATTATTATACTACTGATGAGCTAATTTAATTTCTAATCTTTTCTTTTTTTTTTTTTTTTCCCCAAAGACATACCCTATAAAAAGATGAGTTACAAACATGCATTTGTTTTTGAACAGAGGTAGGCTGGTACATGATAAGTTCTTTCTTCTTTTAGAGAAATTTGTAACAAATTCAATACTTGCATGAGGTCTAGGGCCAATACTACTTGAGACCAAATTATTTTTATCTGTACAAGAAGTCGTGCTGAGCTAGGATAGAACAAATGTCTTTATTCTCCTGCACTTTAGGTCTATTCTATAGGAAATGTGTTCAGGAAAGCGTTAGGGGTATCAATCTGCTAAATCATCGAGACATCTCATAATCCATTTCACATGGTCTGGTCATGAATTTATTTCATAAAATAAAGTGAAATTTCACTTTGAAAAATTTGAAGTTCTCAGCTCTGAACTGCCAGACTTTCAGAAAGCTTCTTATAACTCCTATGTCAATTGACTGAAAAAGCCAGTTACACCAGCAAATGGAAAAGCAGAGATACTACTTTTAATACAATAAAATGTAAGAACAATGCTACCTAGCAGCTATATTGCCATGTTTTTTCACCACTCCTAGCTTACACTATATGTGACAATAGTTATTTAAGTCTTTGCATCTCAGTTTCAGTAGACTCTGAGCCATCAATTACACTACTTCATAGGAGACTAGACTTTGGACTGCACTGTGTCCTCTTGGTCTCAGGCTATGTAAAATGTCCTTAATGGACTGGAAACAGCTGATAGGCAAAAAGCCACTCTAGTACTTCCTTTCCTATTCGAAGGGAGGTGAGTAAGCCCAAGAGACAGGCAGGTAATTTATAGTTAAACATTTTCCTTTGATCTGTATATCGCTTTTTCTATTTTGAGCTAATTTGATTAAGTATGTGCAAAGGGGGAGCCAAAGGAGAAAGGTTTTTCTTCAGGCAGCCAGCCAGGAAACACAGTAGCAGAGACCTAATTTTTTATTATTATTATTATTGATCAATCTCCAAGTGATACACATAATTGAGTCAAAATAGCAAAGGAGCTGAATTAAATCTGAAACATTTGAGCATACTTAATATGGGGGTTTCCAGTGCTAAGAGCTTGGATAGTTTCAACTACTTTTGATACTGCAGAAAATGCGGGTAAAATTGTATTATGGCTTCACAAGTTATTTTGTGTCAGCTGAACTTCAATAACTGACAATATGGATGCTGTTACCCCACTGCAAATATGAAGAAAAATGCTCTAGCTTATGTCCTCTCTTGTTAAGACTTAAGCAAATGCATTTCATATTACATTTCCTGTCAGTTGCACAATCAAAGTACAAAGTAATTACCTACATCCGATTTAGTCATCTAGATGCCTTTTATAAAGCACAGGGAGAAATGGCAGCTGTGTGGAGTGATTCATCTCATTCTAAAGCAGACAGCTAAAATATATCAGTAGAAATATGCCTTAGAAGTACCTATTTCTTTTTTACTAGGGACGCTAGTGGTTTAGATGCAGACCTCTAACCAAATTTGCAAGGGACAAACTCAGCCATAGCTAAAACACCTCAGCTTACACACAACAATTCATCTCTGGCAATAATTCATTTGTATGTTTGAGCTGCAAAGACTTTTTCTATGTAAAGACAGAGAAACGTAGTGTTAGCCCAAAGTACTTATTGCCTATATACACACCACATTCTCTTCCTTGCCCTGACTGTGAAAACATAAAAACCATAATGAATCATGGGTTAGAGAACTGTCACTCTCTTCAGTCTTTCTGGAGCTCTAAGGGGACACAGGTCTATGTCCTCCACGGTAAATGAGACCTGTGGGCAGGAGAACACCCCAGTTGTAGCTTCATAAATTGTAAATTCAGAATACATGCTGCTTTTAACTGACTTTAGCAAGAAATATACAATGGTGTAACCTGGTAAGATAACCGATTCTGGTCTTGCTTATATTGCCATCTTACAAATAATTATATACTTTTGTACTTTTTTATACTTAGAAATTGTGAAAGGTTGGACAGCAAAATTGGACTAGGCATACATCTACTAGGTATGTACACAGTACTATGACAAAGAGGGGCTGTTACAAAACAAAGCAACCAAAGCTAAAAAGAAACAGGTAATCATCATCAGTTAAATTAGCCAACAATTTGCAAGGTTTGCTCAGTCTTCAAATCTCTGTTCTAGTACAGAAAGATTTAATCTTTACTCGATGAGTCAACCTCACACAAAAAAACAGACTTCTCTCACCCAAAACATCAACATGTATAGAGTCTAGACTAACATTTTACAAGGACAGATGCTACCACAAGTCAACTACCAATCAATTTATACCAGTTAAAGGAGGAATACGAACTTACCATTGCACGAAAGTAAAAAAATCCTGTACTTTGTATATAAAATATATAAACTGCTCTATTCTAAGTATCTGAGAAATTATTCGAAGTGTTTTCAAAGAACATAAACAGCATATAATTTATCTTAAAAATTAAAATAGCTCCTTTAGTGCCAAACAAATATTGCTGTCAATGCCTCGTCTAAGACTGTGATTAACGGTATTTAGAAACAATACTGCTGAGATATAATATGTTCTGCAGGGTGGATTCTGGATCTTGGTTACTTAGGAGATTATCTGTTAATTGCTGCTCTTCATTTGAATTCATAACATCACCACTGTAGCAACAGTTAAGTTGTATTTAAGGATGCACTTCATTATAATCCCGTGTTTTCAGAGGCTTATAACTTTATATAAATTATCTGCTCATAAAGTTATTCTCAGCCCAAAGAAGGCATTTTGGAACAGTCTGACACAACACCATTTGACTGCTTAGTATTTGCATGTTCAAAAATGTGCTACTTCTTTTGCCTCCTTTTTGATGATACATTAACATACTTGTCAACTTATGGTACACAAAACTCCCCAGGTTTTTTAAGGCGCCAGCTTGCAGTTCTCAACAAGTAGAAATGCTTCTGACACATTTGGGAGATTGCTTAGAAATAACACAGGTTTAAGTGTTGCTCAATTAGGGAAAGGTCAGTGATACATGAAACTGCCCAAAAGGAGCAATGACACTGAAGAAACTATCTAGGTTTGTTACATTTTCCAGTCAGTCAAAAGGGACCAGTCCACTGGCATGGAAAATTCTGCTTCTGCCTTTTTCACTCTCAAAACAAAGTAGACATAAATTTGTTTATACTGGCTGGAAAAAATATTTACCTGTCCCAAACAATTATTATCCTGTAAGGATACTGCAGCTAAACAGGTGACCATGCGTATCAACATCTGACACTTGGCCACAGCTCAGTGGGCTTGAGCCTACTCATTCTGCAGTGAAATATGGGTCCAGACATCTAGCTGCTACTCTCACGTGATCCCCAGTCTAACGCTTTAGTGACAGTGTCAAAGTAATTAAGCACCTCAGAAAAACGGCTGTAGAATCTGATCTGGCCTCCTGAATAACGCCGATGAGGCATGGGCTGTCACCTCCTCGCATTTGGCTAACAGAAAACCAAAAGCGTTGATGTCAGAGTCACTGTGAATTTGCAGATGTAGAGGGAAAGAAAAAAAACGAAACAAACCCCCAAAAAAACGCCTCAGTATGTTTTGGGCTTCCAGCACTTGCTGAATCTTCACAAAAATGAAGCCATATACACCACAATGAGAAACAATGGTCACAAACACAGGCGCTATCACAAGAGGTATCCTCCTGGTCTTATGAGGCTGTCACTCCAACTGACATATACTGTGAAGTAATAAGCAGCACCTTCTCCAGATCCCAGAAAGGATGGAGATAAATGGCACTGAATTGGCTGTGTTTCCCCAAAATGTCTCAGACAACCTGCAGCCGCAGCAGGATGAGCAGCTGAGCCCTTGGAGACTGGGCTCGGCGTCTCAGACAGAAAGGAAAGATTTATTGCCATCTGGTAACAATGATGCTGATGTCTCAGAGGGACCCACTGGACTACACAGCAGCACCTAGCAACTCTAAAAACTAGAGGGACATAATTAGGTAGCTTAATTACTGGGCTGCTTAGAAAAGTTGGAAATTCTACATTATGTTTATGTTATTGTTACAGTTGCATTTGGCAGGGAAGGAAGGATGTGGGAAACTGAACCTTTAAGAGGCTAAGATGAGCCAAACTGAAGCAGTCACTGTCATCTGCTGTCTTGTTATATTATTCAGGGACTCCTGTTATACAGCATGCATCGCCTAGGACTCAGATGCTGAATGTAGCAACCCTCTATCATGCTGCTTGGCACCAAGTGACTGCTGAAAAACACAGCAACCTTGGTGGTTGACAACCTCTATATATTCACAGGGCAGCTACAGCATGAACAGCTTATAGTACAAGTTGCTCTGCTCTGCCTCTGCCAAAATATCACTATACTCCCAAGTTTATCATAGGTATACAGCAATACTGGAAACTCCATTCCCATTAAAATGCATGGTTCTCTACAGACCGCTAATTATTAATATCAGTGGTGGCAGCAATTTGAGAGATAAATACTCCTGTAATATTGAGTAGAGGTTTGAGACAGCATGACAGGGCAGAGAGACAAATGCTCAGTTTGTGCTTGCATCCATAACCTCTTAGAAAAATCAGAAAATTTTGATGGGCAAACAGGGTTGATAGCTATGCACTGGACATACAGAATCCAAAGGATTCAACAAAACCAGAAGCTGACTTCCAAGCCATCAGCTTTTGTAGTTTTCGTATCAAGACCAGATATAAATATGAAATATTTTGTCAGTTTTCACCAGAAAAGTCCAACTGGAATGTCAAACTAGCTGGAAATTTGAAATTCAATGTAGAAATTTGATGTCTTACAGTCATTTTTATTCTCATATTTACTGGTCAATCATTGCATGAAATCTCCCACGTTCCTCAACAATTTAACAATAGTTGATCTGACTGTTTATGTAGAATGTTAAATGGCTTTAAATCTGACTCCAGTAGCATGTTTGCTCTTGAGAAGCCATAGTTTCAGGGCTTTGTAAGCCATAAAGAGCAGACCCAAGTAAAAGGTGAGTACACTGCAGTTGCAAATTTATACATGTTACACAATCAATGTATATCACATGTAAATTAATACATTCAGTGAAGGAAAGAACTGTCTGTATTATAGCATCTTTCCTTTTTTTTCTTTTTTCATTCTAAAAGGTGTGAATAAGAGACTTGAAGCCAAATTCAGCGTCTGGAGAAAGCACTCTGCTATGTTAACCCAGCAGTGAAAGGAACAGTAAACAGCTACCGTCAAAATAATCCTTCAGGATTCTGCAGAGCATAAGACAATTACTCATTTTGAGGTGAAGCCCTTACCCTTTACCCACCGTTCTTTTTTTTTTTTTTTTTTTCCTAGACCCAGAACAAAATTGTTTTTCTTCCAGAGAATAACCTACTTTATTTTACTTTTTTAACTCCAACAAACACAACTGCTATGTATACTAACTAGGTTTCTGTGTCAAGGGGCACCGAAAATATGCTAGCATTGTTGAAGAGACAACTCAGAAAACCTTGATTTGCCAGGGTGTTTTTGTCAACAAAGAACAAACAGAAAGGACCCACATGAACGCTGAACAGCTTAACGAAACAAGGAAACTCATGGAATGGTATCATTTTAAGAGCTCTAAAAAATGTCTCAGAAGTACCTAGCAGGCAAACAAGGACATTTTTTTGTTTGTTAGGGCTTTTTTGTTGCATTTTACAACATAATATGAAGCCTAGGAACATGTTATAGTGCTTTGTAGTAGAATTTAAGACTTGGTAAGTGTCTATATTTTGCATAAAGCTATTGGATGAGGCTGTGCTTTCTGGCATAGCTTGCCACTGTTTGATAGCATTTTAAAAGCATACTGTGCCTGAACTATCAACATACAATATTTGTTAGTTTTATGCTCCACAAGTTACTTTGTTATGTGCAATAGAATAATTACTATGAAGTTTTGTATAGTAGCACTTTTGTCACAGTGGTTTATTAGATGTGGAGCCTCATTTTGAACTTTTTATTTGCTTTCTATGCTGTCATTTACATGACTTTTGTAATGTACTGTGATTTAATTGGAAAATGGACCAGATAACATTAAAGGAAATTTTGATGATTCCAGTCATTAAAGATTTTCCCTTGCTGGCATGTAAGTGGGGTTCTTTACAGGGTGCTTAATTGTTTGATTTGTGCTTAAAGCATCTGTTTCTTTAAATCCATTTCATGAAATAAAGCACTGGAAAAAAAAAAAAAAAGTAGTATCTAGTGGGTTTTCCTTGCAATCATCTCAAATCACTAATGTTATGACACAGATATAAATGTGTAACACAGAATCATAGAATGGTTCGGGTTGAAAGGTACCTTTAAAGGTGATCTAGTCCAACACCCCTGTGATGAGCAGGGACATCTTCAACTGGATCAGCTTGCTCAGAGTCCCGTCCAACCTGACCTTCAATGTTTCCAGGGATGGCACACCTACCATCTCTCTGGGTAACCTGTTCCAGTGTTTCACAATCTACTGTAAAAAATGTCTTCCTTATATTGATTCTAAATTACCCTTTTCGAGTTTAAAACCATTGCCCTTTGTCCTATTGCAACAGGCCCTGCTCAAAAGTTTGTCCTCATCTTTCTTATAAGCCCCCTTTAAGTACTGAAAGGCCTGTACAATAAGGTCTCCCTGGACCCTTCTCTTCTCCAGGCTGAACAACCCCAACTCTCCCAGCCTGTCCTCATAGGAGAGGTTCCCCAGCCCTCGGAACATCTTCGTGGACCTCCTCTGGACTCGCTTCAACAGCTCCTTCTTATGTTGGGGGCTCCAGAGCTGGAAGCAGTACTCCAAGTGGGATCTTATAAGAGCAGAGAGGCAGAATCACCTCCCTCAACCTGCTGGCCACTCTTCTTTTGATGCAGCTTTCTGGGCTGTGAGTGGACATTGTTGGTTCATGTCCAGCTTTTCATCCACCAGTACTCTCAAGTCCTTCTTGGCTGGGCTCCTCTCAATTCCTTCATTCCCCAGCCTGTATTGATACCAGGGGTTGCCCTGACCCACGTGCAGGATCTTGCACTTGGCCTTGTTGAACCTCATGAGGTATCGCAGGAAAGGGTGAAAAAAGACAATGTTTATTACATATTTAAGAAAATATCAAGTATTAAAATAGACTTTTTAAAGCAGATTCAGAAGAGAAAAAAGGAGTATATATGAACTCAGGCAGAAAGCTAGATAATTAAAACTCAGCCTAAAAATTACGCCTCTGCTTTTACTGTTTCATAGAATCATAGAATGGTTTAGATTGGATGCGACCTTAAAGATCGTCTAGTTCCAACCCCCTTGACATGGGCAGGGACACCTTCCATTAAGACCAGGTTGCTCAAAGAACTATCCAACCTGGCCTTGAACGCTTCCAGGGATAGAGCCTTCACAACTTCTCTGGGTAGCCTGTTCCAGTGCTCACCACCCTCATTTGTTGGATTTTGGGGTGCTGGGAAGCAAAATGTACACTAAAGATGGAAGGGAGAGAATTAATTTTTTCAGAAAATATACGTCTCAGTTAGGTTTCCCATAAAGACGATTATTTCTTTGGTCCTAAAATGTTTATTTCTTTGGTCCTAATTTCTTACAGGTTAAAGAGCAGATCAGTCTTACTCAACTGACTGATTTTCCAAGGAATTGGGATTTGTTAAGCTGTAAGCAGGAGCAGTAGGACAGCAGGAACAGCACAACAGTGTTCATGAGGGGGCTCTGGACCCAGCAAAGAGGTTTTGAGACATCTAGCTGGGGCCCAAATTCAAATTCAAATCTTCTGGGATCAAGGGAAATCTTCAAGAAACATCAGCATGCCTGCCGCTGCTAGGAAGGGCTAACTACTAGCTACTTCTAGCTAGCCGTAGCAGCAGAAGGACACAACACAGCAAGCCAGCAACTGTGCTGAGGACAGTGTACTTGTGTACAGCAACCATGCTGATGTGCCAGAGGCACAGTCCTCAACACCCACTGGAGTCACTACCCCAACACATGAGAGACCTAACATACTTGGAGTTCCTGAAGGTAGATGCAGGTCTGCAGGCCCAGCGCGTCAGGGAGGCCTCGTTCTTCTCACTGATCTTGGAGCCAGGGTGCTTTTTGAGTTGGGAAAATGAAGATTCCTAGGATGGCAAAGACTGGGAGCTCATGATTTCTGTCACCGGAAGGATAACTCCTGCTCCACCTGCAGATCTGCAACTACAGATTGAAGACTGTCACTTATGGTAATGTCTAGGGGTGGATATTGTGTCCAATACTCTTTGATGTCTCCATTAAAGACCTGCACTATGGGACAGATTGCACTGTCAGCATTTTCACAGATGATGGAAAACTGTGTGGGAGTGGTTGATATGCCAGACAATCGTGCTGACATTTAGAGGGAACTCTACAGGCTGGACAAATGGTTCAACAAAGAGAAATCTCAAGTCCTGAGGAATAACTCCAAGCAGCAGTACACACTCGGGCTGGAAAGCAGCTATGCAGAAAAGACCCTGGGTATCCCAGTGGACAAGTTCAGCATGAACCAGCAACGTGCCCTTGCAGCAAAGGACAACAGCCTCCTGGACTGTGTGTGGAATAGCATCACCAGCAGGTTGAAGGAGTTGGTCCTTCCCCTCAGCACTGGTGATGGCACACCTGGAGTACTATGTCCAGTTTTAGGCTCCCTAGTACAAAAGAGACCATGACATATTGGAGTAAGTCCAGCATAGGATCAGGAAGATCATTAAGGGGCAGGAAATTTATGTGTGAGGAGAAGCTAAGAGAGCTGGAATTGTTCAGTCTGGAAAAATGTGTATAAATACCTGAGGGGGATGGGAGGTGTTAAATAAGATGGAAGACATGAGACAATTGGCTCAAATTAAAAACCAGGAATGTCTGTTTAAACATAAGATAAACAATCTCTACTGTGAAGGTGATTAAACATTGGAACAGGTTGCACAGAGAAGTTGTGGGGTCTCCATGCTTGGACACGTTCAAAACATGATTCTGAGCAACTTGCTCTAGCTGATCCTGCTTTAAGTAGAGTGCTCAACTAGATGTTCTCCAGAGGTACCTTCAAACCTCAACTATTTTGTGATTCTGAGAGCCGATCAGATTTAACATAACTAAAATCTCTCTGATGTTTTTCAAAAAGACCAAAACAAGAATCCATGTCCCTTAATATTTCCCTGCTATCTTTGTTGAAATGTCAATATCCATGTTACTGCCTATCCAAAATGCTTAATCTCTTCAAAAGAAATGATGCATAAGATGGTCCAGTTTCTGATTTCACCTGATCAACAGATTTAGATACTTACTTCTGTTTGGTGTATCTTGTGTGGTAAACAAAATAGGCTGGATTAAAAAAGATAGGTTGTGATTGAAATAATTTTCAGCTTTTTTCCTCCTGCTTGCTCACTTTTAATTTTTTTTTTTTTTTTGGTTATTAATTTCCCTTCTGATTTTAGCTGTTGCAAGTTCCAATTTACAGGAACAGCTTTTACCCACAACATATTCAAAACAACCAGAGCTGGAGCACTTCAGTCCCTAGAACTCCAGGTTCTCTGTTCCCTAGTGAGAATCTTTGAGAAATATAAATTAAAATTAGTTTCAGTGCATTGAATTAATTATTCCATTTATTGGTTATTATCTTGCTTTGTGGTTTTACGTGCCTCTGAACTGTAGATAGAATAAGAAAAGAAGAAGAGAGAATCAGCTAATTAATCTTGGGCTTCCAAAAGAGACAAAAAGGTTTGAAAGATGGAAAGAAAGTAAAGTAAAAACTTGATTAAACTAAAAAAAACCCCAAAAAACAAAACAACAAAAAAAAACTTTCAAAGAGCATATAGCTATATGAAATATAAATTTAATTCATGTTTATGCACTGCAATTACTCAGCATATGTGGGTATATATATGTATATATATAAATTTAATGTATTGGCAGAAAATTTCATGTTTCTATAGCACTCCAGAGACTATGAATAAAATATTTAATTCAGGAAGTTGCAATTACATTTGCTAAATTATTTCACTGACCTTTTTCCATACTTATGTTGGCCCACAGTAGATGCATGAGCACTGCCAAAAAAAAGAAAAACATCATTTATCAGTCGCAGAAGAAAATGATAGTTGTTCAGTAGTAGGTGCTATTCAAAACAGACACCAGGGACAAAAATTTAGAACTGATGCGTATTGTGAAGATAAGTCTTAGACTTCAGTAATATATGCTGTGTGTCTAAAATAAAGTATGGCAAATGACGTCCTAGCAGAGATTTTTGGTAGTTGCTCTGTACTAAGTAGCACCAAACTAGGCACGAGACCCATTAGTTTCACAGGTGGCACAGCACCGCCTCCCCCTCCATCCCCCCCCCACCAAAAAAAGCTTCCGTCATAGGAATCATGTTATACTAACACTGCCAAACTGCATCTTAACTCCCTGAGTCACATCTGTTAAACCTTAGTATTACCGGGTCTATGCTGAAGCTGGACATGAGTTTTGCAATGCACATCTCATGGTGATGCACATCACCATGATGTTGCCTTATCAGCCTGGGTCTCCACAGTCATAGACATCTCTTCCCATTTCACAGTGAGGACTTGCCATGGAACAACAAGGCAGCTTCTTCTTAGACCAATGTCTGACTTGTTCTGCTCTGGGTTATCTCTCTATCTCTCTCTGCTTGCCATCACTCGTCTCTTCCTATCAGAAACAAGATACCTATATTACCATGTTACCTAAAATACATTGTATACTAGCAGCATTACCTTTACTAAGATGTCTTTCCTTGTATTTACAAACAGGAGAGGGGGAAAGAGGGTTTATATTTACCTCTGGTTAAATTACATTGGTTTATATGGAAAAAGGAACCAGTGTTTCCAACTATTTAAAGACACAATGATTTATGCAAAATACTGATAATTTCAATGCTGTATATGCATATTTCCTAAAATTATAGTAAACTTGATAGATTTTACTAACAGGATACACTTCATGGTTTGAAACCGCTTATAGTCTTTCTGGTTTTGTAGGAGATCTATCAATAAACACTTCTGAAAGTGCTCTTTCTTTTCTTTTTTTCTTTAAACTAATTCACATTTTATATTTATTTGAAGAGGTCTAAGACCCAACAAAAGTGTGGTCTGGCAAGTCTCAGTGCTGAATTAATAACACAACCAGAGACTAGGTCCTAAAAAACTCTAAGCATAATCCTCTGGCAAGTGGGGTATTTAAGCACACACAAATGAAGATGCATCTAGATGATCTGGCACTTTGGCTGCAGTAATTTAGTGAGATGAGATTTAATGAAGACCAAGATAATACTCAGTACAGATATAAACAAGAAAGCTTGGCTACTAAGTCATAAAGGAAGAGATTTAGGAGCATGCAGAGGGTAATTGTAAATAAATCAAATGAACTCCCAGTACAATGCATTTTGAAAAGTTCCACTCTGGAATTTATACACATATGACACTATTGTAAAGCAGAAGCAATTATTCTTGAGGTTCTACTTCGCTATTCTCCTGTAGGCACTTAAACACAAAGAACTAGCTGTACTCACAAGTGTCAGCTTGTAAAATTATTGTATGTATCTATCTCCATTCCAGGAGCATGTAGCTGCTAGTGCTAATTTCCACATAGTAGTGGAAAGTAAAAAAAAAAAAAGATTAAGAAATTGTTTGTTTCCAGTATGATACTTAGGCTTCAGAAATGGTGGTGTGTCGCTTTTTTTTTTCTTAACCCATACAGGTTAAAACCAGGGTAGCTAGTTTGTGACAGGCCATGGCTAGAATTTTGAAGTGAATTCACCCGTATCTTTTTCTTAAAGTAAGCAAACAGAAAACATAAAAAGTACTGTGAATAACTTAAGTGAGGTTACGTCTGAATGCAAATTAAAATAGCGTAACTAAGGTAGCATGTTGATGTACTTTTAGGCATAGTCGTCTCTCTCTCCTGTTGTGTTCCACTTGAACCCAGATAAGACAGGACAAACAAGCAGTATTTCATCCCACTGCTCAAGAATAGACTTTTAAAAAATCAGATCAAATGAAAACATGAACATTCCATAAGCGCTGTCCAGATTAAAAAAAAAAAAAAAAAAAAAAGGACAAATCAGTCATATTAGTATATTGTTGAGCGAATCTGCCCCAAGGTGCTTTCTGTCAGAAGCACATTTCCCATCTATTAGTTTTGATGGAGTCACCATTTCTCTGGGCAGTCTTAAAAATGTAAAACACATTCTCTTAAAATTTTGCATTCCTCTTATAGTTGGAATGTCACTTTTCTTAAAATATTTCCATCTTTGTGTTCCCTGTGGTTATCCTTTATAGTAATTTTTCCTCAGTTCCTGGGATTGGTCACCCTCTCCTACCCTAAGAGCAGAGATTTTTACAGCGTTCTTATTAGATACTCTGCCTACAGGTTTATTTTGCAGTCCAGCCAGTAAGAAAAGCATGATCTCTTACCTGGTTCCTCCAATAAGATTTTCTTTTCAGGCAGCCTCGGGGTAATTCAGCTGGTCAGTTTTACATGCCTATTTGAGAATGTAATGAAATGCAGTCCGAGAATGCTTATTCTTTTTGAAGACAATCTAGGATAACTATCTCAGACTTGGACATCCGGAGCTAGGTGAAATTAATCCCACTCTTTGTAACTTAACTTTTAGTTCATTGCATAGTAGATGTGTTATCCAAAAGTCAGCTGTTAAACTATGCAGGAAGATTATGTTGGTGCTTCTACTTCTTCACACTTTGTCAACTGCCAATCAAGTTTTTCCCTTTCTCAGTTTTTTTTTTTTTTTAATCTAACATTTTAATCAGTTTAAACACATCTGCACCTCTTAATGCTTTCATGCATTTCTTTTCACACTTATCAGCGTGGTTTATGTATCATGATAAACCCTTGGAGATAAATGTGTTATCACTTTTTATTTTGTAATGATCTGTGGTGAATCACAGTTTAAAATTTTGCTATTGTTCAACAGCTATTAGGCCTGAGGAAATTTGGAACTGAATAATTAAAAAAAAAAAACCAAAACTTGAACAACACAACAACCTGAAATTACACGAAGATAAGTGAATAAGATTATTACTGAAATAGGTACATACTAAAGCTGTGGGCTCTGTGTTTGAAGTATCCACTCTGCAAACGCAATGGAATAGTTAGCCACCTTCAAAAACAAGCCAAGGGGCTAGAGAAACTATGGCAAGATATCATACTGGTAGGAAGGAAGTGTTTCTGGACTGGAATGACCACAGGTGCGCTAACCCCTTGTATTCTGGCAACACTGATGCCCCTTCATACGAAATCACTTGCTAGAGTCAGTGACCAGAGCTCTCCTGAATGTGTCTGTAGTAGAGGGTCTCTGAACAGATCTACAAGGCTGTTTTCATGCTGCTGGACGCTTCTTCTGGGGAATTTTAACTCTGATAAAGGAAAGGTCACCTCTCCTATTCCCTGGACCTTTAGCAGTCAACCAGGGCTGCTTACAAAGCAAGAGCAGCTCTTTGTTATTCCTGTGCGAGTGTATTAATCCAGGATGTGCTTAATGTTACATCTATGTGTAGCATGTGCATACTGCATGCATTGAAAACATTGGGAACAGACTCAGCACATGGTTGGATGGCTTTTGGAGGTACATTTTGCAACATGGGACCATGGTTTGGCACGCTATGGGCCAATAAAGAGAGCCAGCTAGTGAACCTGAACCTCGGGCACTGTTTAAGGGTCAGGTCTTTCCCTGGAATTTTCTTTGGAGATTTCAAACAGCTCTGTTGAAGACAGACCTGCCATAAGAGGGGCTTGTTCTATGCTGAGCTGATGGAAGCCAGCTATATATGCCATATGGAATCAAGGCCCAGGTTTGGTTCCTGACACTCCCTGTTAGGTATTATAGACATAAATCTGTCACTTCAAATGTGACTGTGTCCCTCTGCATAGCAATCTGCTCTGACAAGGGTAAAGCAAACAGAATGGAAAAGCTAAAGAACATTTCAGTCCTGCATGATAGGTAAGGCAGAGTCTTCTCTTCTTGTCTTCTCTCTATCTGGATGATTTACCCAAAAGGAAATCAGGTGCATTTGCAAAGTGCAGCAGAAAGGATGGGCAGCCTGGTCGCTGGCAGAGGAGCTGGCAGAACTGCAGCTGGAAGACATAAGCAGAACATAGCAGCATTAAGGAGAGAAGTAGCAGACAGGGGTACCTGCACAGGGGAGTAAGTTCTGAAGCAGCAGAGAGCAGCACAGGATGATAATTACAAGAACTACCAAAAGAGTATGTATGATTGCTATAGTATCTCAATTTTGAGAACCATCATTTTTTATCGTGGCAGCAGTGTCTTGCAGGGAGGCTGCAGGGACAAGAAACGCAGTTCTGACCTGGCTTAGATGTCTCAGATACCAACATCTACACTGCAGGCATCTGCATGTGCATTGGTGAACTCCAGATTTAAAGCTAGCAGAGGGAAAAGCTGTCCTTGATAAGATACTCTTCAGCCAAAACGCTGCAAGGGCAAGATTTGGTAAATTTAACCTAATCTAGCTAAGGCTAAGGGAACCCTTACTTAAGTGGAAGTAGCAACATGATAGAAGAAAGGATAAAAATAAAACAACTGTCAATATGAGAACAGGGTCTCATTTAAATAAAAGGAGACTATAGTCTTGAGTAGTAGACAGATACTTGTTGAAAAGTTGACAATTCTTCCATTAAAAACAGTAGGTTTTATCTTTGCATCTGGCACTCTGCATTACATTTATTTTGACAGAAGCTGAGATATTGGGAGTATGCATGAAATGATAAAATAAAATCCAACACTAAGATGAGTTGTTGAAAGGGAAACTTATTAAACAAAATGAAATCTATCTTACTTACTAAACAAGATTCAAAGGCAAAATCAAATAGGCTGCCTTTCTAAGGAGTGCATCCATAATTGTCCAAACAGGAAGGAAGTTTGAGTCTTTTTAATACTACTGCTATAGTTTTTTCAACATATGCAGGTAGGTTTACAATATATACTTCTGATTTGGAATGATAGAGGCAGGACAGTAGATAAAAAGTAAGACGGTGGGTACAAGGTAAAACTGATTGTGCATGAGATGAATGTTTTCCCTTCCTCCTAGCAGTGCAGTTGAGGGTAAGTGCGAGCAAACAGACTTTACTCACTTCTAAATTGGGCAGAAAAGTTTATTTGTTTATTGTCTTCGAGGAAGACCATGCAATGTAGCTAATGGGCGTTTTGTTGTTTTGTTGGGGTTTTTTTAATATCTTTAACTTTTGCTACTGCAGGTTCCCCTAGGAAAAAGCTTTTCCTAGCAATGCCTCAAGGAAGAAGTGTATTGAGGCTCTGAACCTCTGCAGGAAGTAATTATTTGCAAGGAGCAATTACTGAGGAAAGGCTACTTTCAGTAGTCCTAACTAACAAGTGTTTGATAATACAGTCTGGCTATTAAGGATACTCTTCCCAAAGTGCTCTGTGATGCTTTTTTTTTTTTTTTTTCCCCAATGCTTTTATACAATTCCTTTGATTCCATGTAAATCTCTACTTTTAACAGCATGTAAGCAAGTGAACTCCCTGAAGATACTGGAAATTACTATCTGAGGAAAGAAGCAGTCATAAAAAGAAGAGAATTCTTACTGATTTCTAGGATAGGGGTTTAGTCCATTTCACTAGAAAACAAGCTTGATTTCTTCAACAGTAAAAGAAAAATGCTCATTTAGAGATAGAGAGTTTCTCAGACTGCCTAAAATATTAGTTTAAGTAGAAATTCTCATTTGGTAAAAAAAAAAAAAAAAAAAGAAAATTATTTTCAGTACATCTACGGTGACTGAAGTCTAATAAGCTATATTTTCAAGAGAAATTTGAGTTGAATATAAACCAACATCAATAATAAATTTAAATAGCTGTATATTATTTGAATTTTCATTCATATATGCAAATAGGCAGTAACAGTACTTGTATGTGGAACTATTCATTGCCCAAGATGAGAAAGAGTTACAACAGTGGGTCATGCAAAGTGAGCTATATTCATGAAATGAAATGTCAAGGTCCACTGTGCTGGTAAATCCTCCCAGTGCATTTGGATTCGTGACTCCTCTGATTACTTTCCAAAATCCTTTATGGTCTGTTATGTCAGCAATACACAGATTAAGAGACATTACTGGCATACACTTGCATGAAGGAATTTAACCTCTTCGAAGGCACATATTATTTAAAAGATATCAAACATTTCCTTTGTCTTTTTATGTGATTAATTAAAAATAAAAACTGTATTTAAAAAATTAACAGAATATCCTTCTCTAAAGTAATGCGTCACAATTGTAGCATCGCGTAGTGATTTTGGTCAAGATTGTTGTAGCTTTATTTTGTGAGGATACTAAAAGAAAAAAAAAACAACACTGAAGGCAAAAAAGTCAGAATTTAGGTGAGAACTGTCTATTGAACTCTATTTTTTTGGTGTAATATTCAGTCAGCAGCTATTTAATGGATGTTGGTAACATACATTTATTTTTGTTATGGACACTACCGTAGCATGAAATTGGAGGAGGATTTCCTTACAGCTGAAATGGATTACAATACTTTTGTAATGAAAAACGAAGTCCCTCCTAGCTGGAAGTTTCTTCTTTTTTATTATTATTCTGTCTGCTCAGGGACAGAATAACATTGTGGTGCTTTGATGTGTCTGCACTTCTAGTGTTTTCTTTTGTAAGGTTTGAGTTTAAGTGCGGGGTATAAATACAATCATTGAACTCCATATGTGCAGGGCTTCATACGTGGAGGGCTAAATTTTTAGATCATTTTAGGGCTAGACTTTCCCTGGCAGCGCATGCCATATGGAAAACCACTCAACTTTGCAGCCACGTAAAGGCTAGACACCAGTTACGCTGTTATGTGAGGTTTCTTGTGTTTCGTTACTCCTCAAGGGAGAGAAGGGGATTGGGGACAGGATTTCCTAGCTACTCTGAGGACTCAGCATAAAGCCCTGCAGCAGTCTGCTCCGACCATGAAATTTGAAACTCTACCTGGTCCCTACAGAAAGGGGCAAGCTATTTCACCAGTGAAGTTGACAGTGATATCAACATGCCAGCATTCCCTCCTCTTCTCACATGATGGGCAGAGTAAGTTACCTTAAGGCTGCTGTAATGATTTCCAGGGCTCATTATTTATCATTATTTAGATTCTCTGAGGATTATGCAAAAAAGAAAATCTGATAAACCCAAAGTTTCCTATATCAGCTGGTCAGAAGAGTCAGGAGTAACCTTTTGATGAACTGTAACAGAGTTTTACTAAGTCCTGGGATGATGTGCTGAAGCTTGGCTAGACCTAAAGTATTATTTAGGACCTGCCAGAACCATACCTCAGCTACCAACATTTTTACAATATTGCGGTGAATTGCTAATACTTAAGTCCCTTGAACTTTTTGATAACACAATAATGTTTTTGGGTTTTTTTTTTTTGTTTTTTTAAGTGGTAATATTTTAAATCTTTTTTGTTCTGCAGAAAATCTAGAAAGTAACCACTGGGAGTCTCAAAAAAACCCAGAAGGCAACCATTTTTACAATTCTCAATTTTTATCTGTTTCTTTGCTATTTTTTGGAACAACCCAAAAGACATGAAAATTGCTAATGATTTTGACACGCTTAGGACTGACAATTATGAATTCCACCTATTACTGAGGGAAAAAAGAAACAGTTTTTTAAATGTTTAAGAGGTCACCACCTTTCTGTGCCAGAAAGCTTTTGCAAAAACCACATTTCATTTCGTTGTTGGGTTTTTTTCCCTTCATCATTCACTATTGTACCGCGCTTTAGTTCATTTCTGAATTTCATTTCTCCCAGATGGTTGTTAATTGATAGAAGATGGCTTTCACATTTACCATTATAGCTGAAATAATGGTCTGAAATTCAAAACTTAAATATTAAAACTACACATTAGGCAAAAATGTCCAAAAGGTTAGACAATGGAATAATTTGTCAGGGGAGAAATAGTTGAATCATTATTACTTCTAGAATTCAAGGAGAGACTGGATAAAACAGATTATTAGGAGATTATAGTAAAGATCAAGCACCAGCTGCCCACTGTTGCCTCCTGTTTTCTGATTTAGCATGGATAACATATTATGCATAACAAGGATGATCTGCCATACTCCATAATGTATAGCATGTCATATTGTGATATTGAAAACACAAGAGAAAAGGGGCCAGAGCATGTGGCAGGCCAAGCAATATAGTAATATATATGTATGTCTGTACGTATATATGTATGTAATATATATTATATAATATATAAAATATATATTAAAAAAAAATATTACCCCACAGCCCTGAGTTTTAACTATGATGGTGTGCAGTACTGCATAGGGTACCATTGCCCTCTGTGGTGTGCAGTAATCTCCCCATACACATGTTCAAACCATTTTATATTAAATACTTTTGCTCACTTTCACAACCTTTATGTTCTAAACAATTGCAGGGTGTGGGAGAGAGACAACTTTCAAAGATATACTCTGCCTGCTGTACTTTTAATTAATTCCTAGACTTAAAATAACTACAGGGGAAATATATGGGGGAGGGGAGATGGGAAGTACTAAAGGAGTTTTTATCACTTTATTTATGTAGTTTATTTCAAATCTGGTCTCATAAGAAACACAGAGCTCATTTCATCAAGGAGAGGAAGTATATAATCTCATTTCAGCATATGTCAGTGTAATTAACAGTGCATTTTCCAGCAAAAAACAAGCAGCATTTTACCACAGTTTCTTCATAGCGACAAGCCTTCCTCCCCAGCTCCGACACTGCTATAATAAAAATCACTGCGACATATCAGGACTCCTCATCACTTTATGGATGCTTCTTAGATAATACATCTTAATTTAACATTGATTATTAATGCTGATATTACAGTGCCCAATGAATTTGCATCAGCCTTTGATTGTGGCGGATATTAGACCCCTGCATCACCTTATGTAATAATATTTTACCAAGCACTGCCTCCAGCTTTTCCCAGTTAATAAAACCCGGTTGAAATCCCTCCCTCATTTAGCAATAAATCCTGCCGATACCACAAATCTGAATAATGGGGTGTTGGGGGAGAAAAGTTGGGCAGGCAGCAGCAGCACGGGAGAAGCGGTGCCTGCAGTGCGGGCAGGCAGACAGGAGCCCTGCCCCAGCATGCAGGCGGACTGCCGATGAGGCGGCGTGTGTCTGGGAAACCGAGGTTTTGAAAAAGAAACCTGTGATTGGCCAGGCATCTTCCAAGATTTTATGTCACCTGCAGAGAGTACATGACAGCTTTATTAATGCTAAGCATTTTCAGCCTGATTCACTACCACATTACCGCAGCTTCGTGCCGAGGTAGCCCCACGCGATGGTAAATCAACGGTCGGCTGAAGCGTGTCCCGCTCTCAAATGGCCCAGAGCGTGGGGACTGTGCCCTGAACCTTTTCGGGGTTCTTTATTACTGAGCACATCTTGCAGTGAATTTTGAGTAAACATCATCTCCGCCGGGGCTGACTTCCTGGCATTAAGCTGAGATGTGGCCCTTAACTTTTAAACTGGAATTAGTTATATAGCTTCCCTTCTAAGAGGTTAAATGATAGTTTTGCTGATTTTTTCTTTCTTGAGAGGGACTATATGACTCAGCTTTAAGCTTTTTTTTTCTTTTTTTTTTTCTGATGCAAGCCATCAGGACTTTTATAAGTGGAAATTTTACATTAACTAGGTACATAACAGCCCACAGATTTATTTATTAGCACTCGTTTTGCATATGCACAACTTTATACAGGCAAATATGAAAAAGTCTGCATGCAAATTGTTCTTACATTTGATGACTTGTATGGACAGAAAGAAAATATCGTACACAAACAGCATCTGCGTGTTCAAATTAAGAATTTTTCACTGCTTTCATTCAAGTTCTTAAGCATGAAAACATTTTGCAAATGAAAAGAGAAAGACAGATCTGAATCCCTTTACAAGCACTGGCTTTCTTTTTTTTTCTTTTAGAAAGTATTCACAACTTAACCCTTGGTGTTCCACACTTTCGTAATTTATGCCCCAGACAGAAATAATCACATAATTTAAAGAGAAGCACACAAAATAATGATAATTAAAAAAACAGCAACGACAAAACCTATATGAGATACATATTTTTGCATAGACATGTACATAGATGCAGTAGAATCTCCTTCAGCGATACAGTTGATCCGTGTATTTGATGACAAATCGTGACCACCTTTCTTAGCACACAGCAGCCCGAAGTCTCTGTCTCTTAGCAAGTGCAAAAATTAAGTTACAACTTATTTATCAAAACTTATCCCCCATCTTAGAACAATTTACCTAAAAACATAAATTCACAGAGCTCTTAGTACCTTTTCCCCAGTAGCTTAAAGAAATACTCAGAATACAATATAATAATAGAAATATAGAGAGATCATCTTACAAAACTGGGTACCTACAACTACAACCAACAGAAATAACGTCCTTTTCTGTCATTCTGAAAGGACTCTCTCCTGTTGATGCTGACTATTTTTTTTTTTTTAAACTACAGAGGTACTATAGGGTGGAAGTGAAATCCAGTGTCAAGCAGGTGCTGGAGGCACCATGCAAAAGCTCAACATCAGTTATACATCATTTCATACGAATATGCTTGCTTTAAAATACCACTCGTGTCTGTCTATGTATTCTTATTTCACTCTGGTTTTCCCCAAGAGCCTTTTTTCTCCCTATACTTGTTATTGTCTGTACTTTCCTATGTACCAAAGTTGCCCTGATTTGCCATGTGAAATTCTCACTGAAGTTGGTGGGATTTCTCTCCATAGGTCAAGGAAATCACATTAGTCTAAGCTTACAAAGGGTGTCTGAAAGTTGGTACTTAATTTACAGAATTTGATTATGTACAGCGGTCATTCTCTTACTCAAAAGGCACAGAAGAAACAGCTGCACATCACAAGGTATTCTTCTTTGCCCTACGCTACTATACGTTTTGGTGTATATATTTGTACCAACAAATATAAATCATGCACTTCAGTTAGGACACCAGTAAACCAGTAAGTAATTGCTTTCTTCATTGTTCTTGCTACATTACACATGCTATCTGCCATGTAACTGCTACTCAAACAATGACAATGCGAAGGGTGGAATTAAACACCTTTTATTGTCTTTACATAAATATATTTTCCAGCCCTTTTTATCTTTTACAGATGCAACTGACTCAATTCCTGTGTTTTAAAGCACAGTAATTTGACATTCATTCACAATCAAATGTCAAATGTACTTTATGTACCTGCTGTATAATTATGCAGTTCTCCTAGGTATTGGAAGAGAGTGTATAGTAGAGCGAGTAGAAGTTTGCTAAAAATAACGTATTTAGAACTCCTAAACTTCTCCAGATTCCCTCGACAGTAATAGACCTTTCAAGAATATTATCACTCAAGACTTACTATAGCTTCTTTTTTTCACAAGTTATTTTTGTAGGATACCAAGAGGAACACAGTTCTCTTGCAACTCTGGACATGAGTACCCAGAGGACTCCTGAATTACAGTAAGTTAACAAGAATTGACACTGAAACATCAGATCCAGTACTTCTTCCCAAAGTAGTAGTATTTTATATACCATAACTTCTTCCAGCACAAGCCTAGAACTTATTTTATGGAATCTGCGATGAAAAGTTTAATGGAGGATTCATCCATTCTGGAGAATCCCAGGCTACCCACCCTATGATAAAAGACTCAACAAGCCACCAGTAAGAAAGAACAAAACCATCCAGGACTATAATCACAGTATTCAACCTGCCAGATATCGCTTCCATGAAATGGCACCTTGCTGGTTGCTGATGTCAGTGCTTCTCCTTCAGCAATGGAAAATATTTTAACTTACTCACCAACTGCGATTGAAACAAATCTACTTACTCCTCACAGTTTGTTCATACTCCAAAATTTCACTCTATGTTGTGTGATAAATTAATGGCAGTGTAAAGCACCATCTAATGTCAAGAGTTGTATCCTAGTTCTATTATTTTCTATAGTTAAAAATCTACATATTTCTTCATGCTAAAACAATTTTTAAAGAATATTTTAGTAACAGTTAATGCCGTGATAGTGAT
This sequence comes from Charadrius vociferus, assembly GCF_000708025.1. NCBI lineage: Eukaryota > Metazoa > Chordata > Aves > Charadriiformes > Charadriidae > Charadrius > Charadrius vociferus. The sequence continues at coordinate 591,777 of NW_009648241.1, read as the reverse complement.
ATTTTTGACCTGAAAAATAGATGTTATGAATTTTGGGTAAGAACAATCTGAAATGTGGGGGCAGGAGTGAAGATAATAATTTGACCTTAGATTTCTAATGAACTGTTTACTCAAACTGAATTACATAATTAACCCTGGATGATAAACACTGATAGACACCAATTCTTTAACTCTCCAGCTTTCCCTGCTTTAGAACTAATGAGTATCTCAAAAAGGACATCAGTATTTTCCCCTCTATATTAAATCCACATTTTGTTCCATATTGAAACAAAAATTTGGTGTAGAGAAATCAAAATATAAGGTAAAGAAGGATGGGCAGGGGAAACAAAAATGTTTATTTCTGACAGATTATTAGCAATTAAAAAATACAAAAACATATCACAGCAAATCGACTCTGGAGGAAAAAAATTCTCATTCTCATGTATAATTTAGTTTTGTCATGAATTCTTAACAGACCTATAAATTGGAAAATCAACATCTGCTCAGTGATAGCAGGTGAAGGACATGCAGGCTGGCACCAAATTTTCACCAGCCTTAACATGAAAAATAAAAGTCTTACCTTGTTGCCTGTTATTGCAAACATTCTGTGTAGAGAAACTATTTTAATTTTTTTTTCTAAGCATAATATGCACGTCCTTTTGAAACATAGTTCCCTCTAGATTTTGCCATTTAATATCATCAATATATGAATTAAGCTGTGGCATGAAGAAGAAATAAGTGAGAGTATAAAAAGTTAGCTCCCATCTTCCTTCCATGACCTCCAAAACGTAGAAAACTGCAGTGTAGTGTAAAATACCCACTGATCCTTCATAGACAATTGTATAGAAATTAGCTGCTGCCCAAAAAACCTAGTTATGAATAGACTTTACACCCCTTTTGTAAGGTTGTCTTCTGACTCATATGGAAGCTGCTTTGAAAGGAAATGGGCAGTCCTGATACTGCTCTAGAAGCAAGATAGCAAAACACACACGCTGTATAGAAGAAACTAATGTACTGTGAGCATTAAAAGGCAAATTACCATCCACTCAGCAGATCTGTGCAGAATTTCTCCCAGTGGTTTTCATGGAGTGACACATTAGCTAACAATCACAATTTATCCCTGTTTGATCATTAGCAGAAGCAAGAAAGGATGTTTTCTTGTCCGCACTTCAAGCTACTACACTTTTTGTCAGAAGACTTTGGAATTCAGCCATGGAACGATCTTCATTTAAACCTCCAGAACACAGCTTTTGCATGGGCATTAAAGTTTCCAGAGCAATCTATGCAGATAAGAGTATTTACTCATATGAGGCAGAGCCACATGCCCTGGTACAGAAGCATGCCTTTTCTAATGTCACATAGATGATTTGCACTGAGACATAATAAATTACAGCCTGATTCATTTTTGCCTTTCCTGAGCTATTCTCCCCCTTCCGCAGATTTAAAAATTAAACTGCTGCAGGATGGAACATGTGGGTTATAGTCTCACAAGCAATTACAGTGTGGGTGTTGAATTACTGCAGCAATAATATTCTGGTCAGTTGTTTTCTGTTCCAGCATATGAACTTCTGTGGAGCATCTGGCCTGTGTCTGTGAAAAGTTCTCATATTTAATTTTTGGACAGGGCTCATCACCTGGTTGTGCAGTGAAACTCAAATCATAAATCTCCCTATTCAACAACAAAGATTTGGTTGGGTGACTCTTAGATAGCAACATCTGCTTACACAGCAAATGAGATCTATGTTTCAATAAAGAGTCTTGTTCTGGGTATCTCAGGGTATCCAGTGCCTCAAAACTCACAACTGGAATAAATTATATGTTTCGAAGGTAGTTTATGTAGACTGATCATCATGTGATGGTGATTTATATCACATGAACAGAACATGTACATCTTATTTATTATTTATTTTTCTGGCTACTGTTTTTGTGTAAGTATGCAAGACATTTTTCTGAGCTCTAGATTCGATTTGCAATTACTTCTACCTTTCATTTAAGGTCTGTACTGTTCACCATTAAAGACTGACACAGATCAGTTCACATACATCAATTCCAAAGAAAGAAGTAATGTCACTAATGCAAATATGAGAGTGTCCGTATCTACAAAATATA